>NC_143568.1:73562500-73862500 GCF_054136105.1 Typopeltis vanoorti | reverse complement strand
TATGTAGCTGTGCTTGAATGGAGCCAACTTGCAAGCTGACCTGCCGTGGTGCGTCCATTACGTTTTGCTGTTATAACCAAAATTCTTCCTTCATGCTCTGTGGTAGAGGGAGGGCGATCTCTTAACAAACGTAGGAACGTATTCCATTGTTTTTACACTGCCCAAAACTGGGATACAACACTATATGAGATTCCAAACTCTTTGGTAATATCAGCAATCCTGCGACCTTCTTCAAGCTTTACTATAATTCTTTCCACAGTGAAATTACCTGTGATGTCTTTGGGACATTACAAGAAATACAAGTTTGCAACTTTATTTCTTTACGAAAAGAGCTTTCTTCAAACATAACTAGCTTATCACCCTTTTGTATTTTATTCTGTTGAGTGTTGCAACGTAATCTTTTGGCGAGATTCAAAAATTTGATCGTGCACCCGGTTTCTACTCGAAATCGTTTATACAAATTGCCACAGGTTGATTCGTCTGAATTTGTGGTTGAAATCATAAGAAATAGTGTTCGTCTTTAGGTTTCGCACACCAGTATGATAGCGCTGAGCTAAAGACGAACACTATTTCTTATGATTAACCACAAATTCACGTATTAGAAGTGAAGAGCTGTGCACATAATTCGCACACTGATAGTAGCAGACAGTTTTTGTGCCTGACACTACTATATGCTCCTTTCTGGCTGAGTAAGTTGCAACATCGTCATTTGCAGCTAATCGAGCAGTTTTCAGATGTCTTACCAATGTAGTTCAGTCCCTTGTAATATCTTGGCTGGCCTACAAAACTACTTTAAGGCTTTTCTGATAGAGGAGGTGAAAGCTCTCTAATTATTTATAATATTGTTTTGAACACATCCACTTCAGCCATCATCTTCTGTATTTGAAAAAAAAAAGACAATAACAGGACACCATGTCGAGAAAGAACATGGCTATAGCCATTTCACGCCTCCTAGAAATCTAATTCTCATTTCCTTTAACTGAAAGAAACTTTATGTGACTGCAGTAGTCGCCCTCGACAGAGTCCTTTTTGTAGAAACAGTGGATACCATCGAAGGTGCGGTTAACTCCACGGTGTGAGGCTGTGTGTTGCACATCAGCAGCTGATCAGTGGCCCATATTTTTAATTACATTTAATTGAACATTACCGTGATGGCTATATCCGATACCTGACCACTTATATTTAACCAAGAAAAAGAAACCGCTAGCAAAACTACTATTGGCATATTGTTACATGCCATGCAATTAAAACAAATTCCTGAAATTGAATAGGTTACCATATCTGATTTTGAAATAAATAAAAAACATTTCTCTTTTCCCATCTTTAAATTTCTAGCCATAATCAATGCACGATAAATACACGCAGACTTCTATCATTTTGTCCAGTGGAAGGGGGCGGAATGAAATGGGATTAATTCCACTTATTAATTGTTATTAATAACATTTTACGAGTTCTACGGTCGATGTTCTTGAGTTTTACGGGACGAAAACCCTTAGTTTCCGGGAGAAAAAAAACTAACTTGCCCGTGCCAGAGATCGCGTAAGAGGGAACCGGTCGAAAAAAAGCTTAGAAAAAGTTCCTCTAGTCGGCGACAAGAACCGAACTTGTGATGCTCTTTCTTGATGCGATTGAGCTCTGAAAGCGTAAACACCACTTGCACTGAGTTACTATTTTGATCTTTCGATGTACATTCTTTGGCTCTTCACTTTCCTCATTATTTTCATTCGTATACTCTCTTCAGTTCTATTCAGTACTAAATAACACTTTTATTATTATTATTATTATTATTATTATTATTATTATTATTATTATTATTATTATTATTATTATTATTAAGTTTGGCAATCATTTTTGGTTTGAAGAATATTCAGTTATAGTAGAATTTTTATGACTATTAATTCCAAAATAGTTCATTGAGTAATTTGGTCTGTTAATAGCTTTGTCGGTTAGTTATAATGATGCACTTTCATTTTCACTAAACTTAGTTTTAGAAATTCCCATTGTCTATTGTTTCTTTCACAATGAGACTGAAAGATATACAGTAATGGATGATCAGACGATCAGAATGATATTTTTCCCACAAATATATCGCCATACGTTCTTTTCAGATATCTGACTATTTTGTAAATTAATATCTGTTGATAAGTAAAAATAGTAAGCACTACAGCCGTCATAAAAACGTGGTTATTTTGTTATTTTAATGTTGTTTTCTTAATTTATAATTTTACTGTTGTTTTAGTATTTTACTTATTTTGTAGCTCAATGGAAGTGGCGTCTTTCGTTGATTTTTGGTTCCTGAATTCATGGATCGCATGCAAGTAGGGTTTTTTCATCAGTTAAAACGAAAGAAAATCGATCGACGAATCCAGTCTATTTCAAGCAATAATATATTGCGTTAGAGTTAGGGATCATGTGATGGCGACAGTTGCCTGTCAATCTCCACTCTTAGTCAATCAGAGATGCTGCGTTAAACTGTTCTAATCAGCGGGTTAATGTTATTAAATGACATCCGGTGAAGCAAGCATGCGAATTATTTTATTTTTATTTCTGTCACCTTATAAAAAACTATAATGATCATTTAATATAGGATCGGAGTCACCGTAGGTCAGTCGGCATAGACGAAGCCCTTCGGTTGAAAGAACTGTGTTCGATTCCCGTCAGTGAAGTGAGGACCTGTCATCTGGTCTTTTTCGACTAAAGGCGAGTTAATCGATCGCATACGAAAGTAGCGGTCTTTTTTTGCCCAGAAACTCGGGTTTTTCATCCCTCGGAACAGGTAAAACGGATCAGTGAACATAGGGATCTACACTCATGAATTTTTCCATTTAGGGGATGCAGCAGAGGAGTGAGGAACAGGCTGCATTAATTCGTTGTAAGCCCCCCCCTCAATAGAGGACTCACCCCATGCTAAGGGATAGAATAGGAAAATAGTTTCGTCGAATGAATGCCTAAAAACTTACCTATGTAAGAAAATTTCTTACTTTTGTAAGAAGAAAATTGTGAAAAAAAATTCTAATAAATAATTACAAAGAGGCATTCCCTCTGCTTACTTCAAAAGAGTGATATTTTACTGACCAATGGATTTAGAGCTGTGGTTTCCAATCTCTAGACCAAAATACAGGACTAAAATGCCCTTTTAAGTTCATTTTTCAGACAAATTTACTGTAAAGGCAACAAATTTGTATTTTTATCAGTTTTATTAAAAAAATAAATAAATCAGCAAATACCTGTTATTCCCATATAGGGAGTAGACGAGGTCATTTTAACCCTATCTAAGTTTTGGAGACTGAGTGGGCAGTTCAATCTCCATTGGTAGCCAATCAGAGATATCTGGCCAAAGACTATCACTAATTTAAACAGCATGCACTGAAGCGACGGCTAACAAGTTCTGTCATCTTGTCTTCTCTGATCCTAACACTGTATATATATAAGTTCACCTACTATAGTTTCACCTACTATAATAAAGTAGGTGAAACTCTTTTCAGATTTAACTTATGAAAATAATTAAAAGTAAAAACTGAAGAGTGAAAGAAAGATTTCATTATGAAAATAGAATAGTATGGCCTATGTAGCTGAGTGGAATTGACGCTTGCATCCTCTGCGTTTAGCCGCCTGAAGATAGACTTCAGTTCAAGTCTAGTCGCCGACTGGAGGAACTTTTTCTAAGCGCTTCTTTAACCGTTTCCAGAGTTAGTCAATCTCTGGCACAGGCAAGCCGGTTTTTTCTACCAGAAACTCGTGTTTCTCTTCCCTTAAACTCGAGAAAACTGATCATAAAACACCCTCATTATTGCATGCAGTAACACCCTGTTAGGGTCAGGTACCAAGAGATGGCAAGTGTTGTGTTCTCGTTACTTCATCGAATGCTGTCTATAATTAGTGATAGTCATGGTGTCAGCTATTCCTGATTGGCTACCAGTGGAGAGTGAACCGCCTAATTAGGGGAAGTTCTCCAAAAGCTAGATAGGCTGAAAACACCTTGCCTACTCCCAATAAGGAAATAAAAGGGATTAGGGGATTTTTTTAAATACTATAGTTTTTGCTGAATTATGATGTTATATAATATCAAGTGATGGCTATTAGTACAACATTAAGTTAAACAACTTGTGTACTAGTTATCCATCATATTAATCAACGTTTATATGAAAAGAGATAGGTTACTAAAAAAAGCAATTATGATTTTCCTATGTTCGCATATAATTTCTCAATCATCTTCAATCCGCTAACGCCTTTGTTTTTTATTCCAGTATATAGGGAGTAGGCGAGGCCGTTTAGCCCTATCTAACATTTGGAGACTGAGTGGGCAGTTCAATCTCCACTGGCAGCCAATCAGAGATAGCTGGCCCAAGGCTATCACTAATTAAGTGGCATGCAGTGAAGAGAGATGGGTCAACAAGTGCTACCATCTCGTGGCCCCTAATCCTAACACTCGCATTTAATGTCTGAAATAATGTGGGTTCTACGGTCGATTTTCTTGAGTTTATGGGACGAAAAACCGGAGTTACCGGAAAAAAAACCCGCTTGCCAGTGACATTGATCGACTACCTCGGGAACCAGCCGAAAAAAGGCTTAGAAAAATTTCTTCTAGTCGCCGACTAGATTCGAAATCAAGAAGTCTTCCTTCGTGTGGTCAAGCGACGTGGTATGCAAACGCCACATCCACTGAGCTTATGTTAATTATTTCGAAATTCATCAACTAACTAGCGCATATTATTTAGCTTTATGTGTTAGAGCAAAAGATTTAAGTTAACTCTCTCATTGCGCTAATTTCCGCCCTCGTCTGCTTGATGTCAATATGACTCCAAGAAGTTTGAATTTATTGAATTTCCAATTCCAAACGTCAAATTTTATTAGCATATCGTAAACTAAATGCCATATTGCGTCATTTAAAGAATAACTGCAGCGCACATGGTAAAAATAGATAGCAGAATAAGTAAATAAAATCTTGTGTACACGGAAATAAAGTAGGAGAAGACTAAGATCTATTGCAGAACATAAACGGAAAGGACTGCGAAAAATGGTATTATTGCTTGATTGCTTCTGTTATTCACAAGCAGACATTTTTATGGAGCATACGCTCAGAGAATGAAGTCTGCGTAATGCATGTTAATTGAATATGAAAACTTTGAGTGTTTTCTTTCATCTTCATATAATGTCTCCCTTAGCTGATTTTTCACTGCTGTTATTTAAATTGACCTGAATTTAAGTGAAATTGAATCTTTACTTCATAACAAGCATGGAGAATTTCACTCAACTCATCTAGAAACGTCTTCGCTGTTTTTTTTTTTTTCATACCTAGACTTCCTCCAAGCACATCATCTGACTGAATATTGACATAAGTCATAATCGCTTCCTAACCTGGAAGTCTTCTAAAGCGTTACCATTTTATCCATTATGTTCCGTGCTGCACAATACCTATAAATCAGTTTCTGGAATAACTATTTTAAAGCTGTAACCTGAAGAAAAGAATTTGGTCTTTCCATTATGTTTTGTTAAATTCTGGCATCATTTAATATTACATTCCAAAAGAAATGAGAGTCAAAAATACAGCAAAATGGATCTTTCCTTAAAGTCTTCTAAAGCGATACCATTTTATCCATTTATTATCTATTTATTTATCTATTTATTATGTATTCCTTACTGGTATATAGCATCAGATAATTTTGGCCTTTTAAATTGTGAGGACGTCACACCGTTACTCCTGCTTAAAATAGTTCCTCCTAGATAGTTTCCTTTAGTCTGATGGTCTAATACCTGTTATGCAGAAGATATATCCAGGTTTATTACAGCCCCACCGGCATAAAAGTGTTAGTTCCTGGCGAAGGACCGGACATCGGCTACTCACATAGTTACTAGAACATCAATTCCGTCAGTGTTTTAAGCTGCTGTGATAGTACTATAGTCCTGGGCATTGCGGCCATTGATGTTATTATGGCTATCCTGAGAAAAATGTATCGGAGATAAATGAGATTCTTATTTTAGACTTGATCTTTTATATTTCTTTTCTATCCCTCTACCTATGGTTTCTCAAGAGCAGACTGGATGTTCGTCCACACAATTTCTTGATTTAGACTAGCAGAATACAATTTATTATCATACCTTTACTACTTCATCATGTACAGTTAGTAGAACGAACAAACAATTTGCGCTTGTCATTATTTCTAAAATTTCAAGCACTGGACTGAAATAGGGATATAGGGCCTTTTAAAATTATGAGATTTGGTGTGTTAAAGGTAAGGATACTATTCATGGCAGGAACTACATTACCATTTCTTAAATTCTTATATCTGGCGTGCCTTATATCCTGTCAAGTTTCTCCTTTCAAGTTGTGCTTTAAACTCCGAATATACCTCCTCATTCAGAAAGTCTAGGAGGACATTTCAGCATACTTCTAGAGTCATTGAAAATTTTATAGGGTGTACTTCCCTAATTTGGTATTTGCATGTTTCTACAATAATATCACCTGAACATACTTTTAACTATTTTTGTGTGTTCGAGGTAATCCACTTAATCTCATTTGAATGAATAATGAAAGGTGGCATTTTCCATGTTGCCTGGATGACGAGGAATGATGGTATATTTATGTATGAGCTGGATCATTTCAGTTTATTTCAACAAATAGTGTTACTGTTTTGGTCTTTGGATAGGACTATATACGAACGATATGATGAAACTGAAGATAAAGGATTCATACTTATATTTGATATAGTGCCAGAAATCTCCATTCTCCATGTAGACATACTAAATCTGACATCACAGGTTTTCAATGTTTCTGCGAATTTTCAGTGTCTTAGTCTTTTTATTGATGATTTTAATGCAAAATTTTTTACAGCTGTTATGCAATTTAATTAGAAACCATAGACTGGACTGGAATAAAACTTGCACCGGATGTGTTTTTTCAGGTATATCTGTATATAGCAAAGAACTAAGGTTGATATCGCCAATCCTCATATCTGGTTTAATGTCTCTTTCTTTCATAATGTGATTCACATAGATGATGAAGAAGAGTGGAGATAATGTGCATCCTTGTCTTACCCCAGATTTTACATCGAACTATCTTCCTATATCTCATTCAATTCTAACTGTTGACTTAAAGTATGTATTGCTCTGTATAATGTTTAATTTACCCCATATAATTGTAGTGGTTTGATAGGCACCTTGTCGTATGCATTTTCCAGATCTATAAAAGTTAATTACAGATATTCCCACAAATTCTCACTATTTATTGTAAACGGAAAATACGATCCTGAAAACCGCTCTTTGACCTGAACTCAGTTGTTCTACTTTAAGTTTCTCTTTAACAATTTTTATCAACCTCTTTTCGCGTGCGCTTGCATAAATCTTACCTGGAACGCTTAGCAGAGAAGTTCCTCTGTAATTCTCTTATTCATCTTAAAGAATTAGAGATAACAAAAACAAATGCAAAATGTCATTATCATTAAAGAAATGTCAATGCACAAACTAGAAAATTTAAAAAAAAACTGGAGGCCACCTGGCAAAGATGAACTATATGGATTTTGATTAAATATAATAGTGTCCCAAGGCATACCTCTTGGTACTCACTTCCTGATTTGGGATATTACTCTCCCATACATATCCTGCCAGTAACTATCTGACAGTCAGTTATCTATTCAACTAGTCTCTTGTTCAATCCCATCTGTCTCAATTTAGTTACCAGCTTGTTGTGTGGCAATGTATCAAAGACATATGAAAAATCTAAGTATACCACTGTATATATACATTTCTCTTATCCAATGAATTCGCCACCTTGTCGTAGTATATAATCAGAATGCTAAACCATCACCTCCCTCTTAACAAACCCACGCTGAACATCATGAGGAATACTGTCATTATCAGCCAGGTCTGAATCCTTCTCCTCTCCAACTTCGCTAACACCTTAACAGCAACTGTACACAGAGATTGTTCTCTAATTTGTAGCCTTAGTCTTGTCCCCCCCTTTGTGAAGTGGAATAATATATTTTCATTCCGTTTACATGTTAAACAAGTGTGCCAAGGGTGTATGAATTCCGTAGAACATTCCTTTGAAACACACGGTGATATATTGTCAAGTCCTAATGCCTTATTAATATCATGTTCGTCGTTTAATTCCTCACATACCTCCTGCTCACCATTAGTCCCTCGTCTACCATGCGCTTCTCATAATGTTGCTTTCACGAGGAAAAAATACTCTGATAAACTGCTCACTGAATGTACTTCAACTATTTCGGCTACTTTATTTGTCTGTTTGTTTATTTTTAATGTAGATCTCACTCACAAACTGTTCTAACGTATCGTAATTTTCGAAGTATGTGTGAGCTAAGGTTAGATGATCGAAGAAATCCCGTGGAAGCAAAGTACTTTTTAAGTCACTTCAGTTCTCCTTTAATTTTTAATGCTGTAAATTTTTGTTATATTTAGGATAACTGAAGTGTTATATTATATTTAAACTGCTTATAGTTTGCTACCATACTAATATTGACTATTTAATAATTTATTTCCTGGAAGAATTATTACAGTAATACTTTATCAGTATTATTTTTTTCAAATCATTATTTATGTTTCAGGGAAATATTCAGAATAATGGTGAAATAAGTAGGGAAATGGGTGTTAAAGTAAGGGGAAATTTTGCATGGAGATGTAACTAAGCTGTGTGTGTATATACTGTAAAATGAAAATGGCCTTCGAACACCAACCTGGAATGGCAATTGAATGCTTAAGTGTAGGTCACGTTATCGGTTAATCTAAAGAATTAACATTTGTTTCAAGTAATATACAGAGATTTTGTTATTGTAGATACTTGCCTAAATTTATAAGTACAGCTTAACGATATTAATTAATACCGTCAATATTTTCATCTTGACAGTTGTAATTGATTTTAGTATATGTTAACCTATTATTGGTGGTAATCTAATTTAGTGATGTTCCAAAGTTTAAAGACATAAAACTGTGAATCATATAGCTATTTTTCGTTTCACATAAGAGCAGTGTTCGGGTATTATTATTATTATTTAATAAATACACGAAGAAAATTAAGTGGGAAGGTGAGGAATCTGTTAAAATTGTAAAGGTTCTTAAGTCTGCCGTGACGTAAATTGTCTCTTAATTGCTTCTCTGGTCGGTTTCTTTGGATAATTACAGTGAGGGATGATTGAAGAGGTTAATAGAACATAGCTAATCAGTAAGAAATGTGTGCTTTTGAATGGGTTTAATATCAAACATCAGGTGCTTATTGATTAGCAAGAGGGAGAAAGGATTGATATGAAGAGACAAGAAAATGTGTTGATTGTCATAGAAACAGCCGTTTTTTTTATAGTGTGTGATTTGTGATGTGATCTTATTAGAAAGTGATTATATGGAGGTAATGCTCTGGACATCTGAAGGTATTTGATGCTTATTTACTTAATGTTGGGTGTGTCAGAAATATGGGACAGTGGCAGTTTATCCCTAGATTATTAGTAGGTAAGCAAATATTAATTAACGGAGTATTATACAAGAAGTTTATAGAATTGTATAGGGATAATTATGTTTGCCAGTATGCTATGTAACAAAGTTTGTGGGGAGAGAAGTGTTGAGAGGTGGGAGTTGTAGATCTGATAATATATTGAAGGTTCAGATCTTAATTACGATTATAACTAAAGTTTCAAATGGGGAAAGCATGGTCATTTCAGCAGAGGCACCACTTAGGAATATTGAAGCTTCAGTTAAGGAAGATATTAATGTTATTGATCAGCTGCAGAACAAGAAGTTATAATAGCATTAGGAATTGGGTTGAAATAGTGATGACATTCTTTCAGCATGAAATTATTGAGATGTTGAACATTAAAGTGATAATGAACAAGGGAAAAGAGGTGTGCATAAGAGTGAGTTAAGCAAGATGTCAAAAGAGGAGTATTTAGATTGTATTCTGAAGTATACATGCTGAGAAGTATAAAAACAGGATAAATTGAATAATGGCATGGTTAAGCAATTATTGTATAATGTATATATATGAAAAGTGGGAGAAAGTTATGAAAAGGATCTTAAGTAGCATAAAATACACAACTATGGTAAGCAAAGAGAAATCAAAATAAGAAAAACACCATGGCTGGTGATAAAATAAATACATCAAAATTGTATACCATTAAAATCCATGGCAATACTTTTGACTGTAAAGTTGCTAAAAAGAAGAAAAGTTATTATAAAACTGTGATAATTAAAATTAATAGACATTTCACACTAACATTAAATTGGTTTGAAAGACTTGGGTTTAAATCCTGCCTAGGATGTGAAGAACCTTCATAAAGATTTTTTCATCTGAAGGTGTGTGTGTGTGTGTGTGTGTGTTGGTTGGTCTCTTGTATAGGTGGCAAGGTTTTTCATCCTGCAAAATAGCCTCCCATCCATCCAAGAATACATGCGAATTTAGACATAACACATCGGCTTCAATCCTTAGCTGTTTTGACTATAATTCAAAACAGCAAGCAGTCATATTAAATGTCATGAACTTTGCCCAGAATAGGAAAAAAATTACTCTAACAGGGAAAGAATTCAAGTTTAAGAAGTAGACATAGTAGGAATAGCTGAAAAGTATAAAAATTTGAAAATTTGACCAGTGAAGATTCTTGTAGAAAGGCTTATATGTTGGCAACACATGACTATTAAATTATTTAAGGAATTTACAACGTATACTGGAATATTAATTAAAAGAAAATTTAATAAATACTTCCTATATTTCGGAAATGTCACATTGCCATCTTCATGGGAACATACAAAATATGGCACGTGCATGCAGGCACTACAAAAGCAAATGAGGCAGAAGATAAGAAACTACTATTGCTACTATAAATCCAGTGAAGATTCAAATAGATATTCAGAATATATTTATTGCTCAGGTAAAAAATAAGAACAACATGTCTACCTGAGATGACAAAAATTAAACCAGTATTCTCCAGAATAATCTCAGAAGGACTCGTGAAGTAAGAGAAATGCACAATTATACAGAATTAGTTTATTCATGTACATGATCAAGTGCATGCAGAGAAAGAAAGAGTTTTTTGTGTGTGTGCATGTGAAATTGCAAGTACGAAATTAACTCAGTTCTGGGGAATTTTAATGCAAATCTAATTTAATTTACAAAGATCAAGCTGAAGCAATGAGATAATTATAATCAGAAATAGGATTAACATCAAATTTTAGCAAAAGGAATAATTACTGCTTTGCTGTTTAACAAAAACATGAATATAACCATATATCTATAATTGCAAAACATAAACATGGATATCACTTGACAGAACTGTAAAGAATTACAGACATTATACTCAAAAGAAAATGTGAAAATACTCTATATTTAAAAAAAAATTAATATGGTTACTTATCACAAACTTTTAACCAAGGAGCAAAATAAAATTGCAGGTACTGAATTAAACAGAGTAAAACAAAAACTTAGAATACCTACAGAATAGAATATAAAGTAACCAAATTTACAGTTTGTGGTGAGTGGTTAGTGAATCTGCTCTCCAGCCAAAAGGCTGTGGGTTCGAATCCCGCCTTGGGCATGGAGGTATGTGATTGTCTGTGAAAAATACTAGTGGTGGTGGTGATCAGCAGTAGATGGCGTTTGTGTAGATGATGAAGGTAGTTGTGATTGGTGGAGACAGAGAGTTGTAGAGTAGGTGCCCTCCCTCGATGAATCTTTGAACTCCCTGGAGGTGTTACGTAATAATAATGATTTGTCATCAGCATCAAAGTGTTGGAGTATCAGGGACCTTTCTGATGACTCAGTTGTTCCCTAGCAAAACTTTTTTTATATCCTTTATTTCGTTCAGGTTAAATTTTTGTGGCATCAGGAAAAACAAATACCCATAAAAATTTTTAAATGGTATGGATAATTATATAATTATTTTTTCTGTATCAATTTAGAGTTAATTTTTAATTTACTAATAATTATTACATTTTACTTTAATTAGAGGTGTCACAATGCTTGATGGGAACAAAGGGGAAATTCATAATAGATTTGGTTACAAAACATAATTGCTAATAGTGATTGGATAACTTTAGGAATACTAGATATTGAGAAAAAAAAAAAAACTAATAATACTCATCTCCATACCATCTTTCAATGGGATCATGACAACCTAGTCTTCTTCACTGCTTCCAAAAATCAGTTTTGTCTTTTTTCTCACAAAAAGAGATTCTTACTCTTCTCCTCTCATCATCAAATTCCTGATATGTACCCTCTAGGGGGGTGTACAGGATATGATAGTACTACATGAAAAATTTACATCATTACTAACTTCCTATCTACAATTTTCCTCCAAATCAGTCTGTTAAATGTCAAGACCCCAATATTCTCAGGTCTTATATTTCTGTCTTCTAAGGCACTTTTTACTATATCTTGGTCTTCCTCTGGGTCTTTTTCCTGGCAACCTGGCAGAGAACACTTGTTTTGCTAATCTTTCCTCTCCCATTCTGCTTAAGTGACCATGCCACCTGAAATTAGCTCTGCTAATGCATTCCTGGATGCTGACAATATCAATATCTCTTCTCCTCTTAACTTTGATAATGTTCATCTCACTAGTGAAGACCAGATCTCTCTTCTTGAACTGACACTTATCCCAAGCCCTTCTTTAAAAAAAAAAAAGCATGAAATTGAAAGATTGCAGAAACATCAGGCAATTATAACTAATTGAAGAAGTGAAAAAAAGCAAGAGGTGCAAAGTGAGAAACAAGATTGTATGAATAAGTGAGAGAAACAGTAAGTAGAATAATTTTTATGGTGATTCTATGATAAGAGAAGCACTTACTGAAAGTTTTACCAAATCTTGTTTCCCTGGTGTGAAAATTAATATTAGTGAAACTGTCAGGATTCAAAAAAAAATAAAATAAAAGCTATGGGGAAATAATTGATTGTTTTGGCTGGCACTGATAACTTGAAAGTTGAATATTGTATGAGAAAAGATTTGAGAGTTAGAAGTAGCAAAAAAGAAGAGTGAGAAAGTGAAGATTAGAAGTCTGCTGCATGCAATGATAGTGGAAAATTGAGAAGGGGCAGTGATTGCAAATGAATTCTGCAGTTTGTGCAGAAGGAATGGTGTAGTTTGTGGACTTATGGACTGAATTTGTATGGAAAAACGTATATAATGCTGATGGACTGCACTTAAATGGATTAGGAGTTAGGTTTCTAGAGAGAGAGAGAGAGAGAGAGCTTTATTCACCAAGAGTGCAAGTGCAGAGTCAGGAAAAGTAATACAGCTAAGGTGGCTGTGTGCAGGCACCCTTGAGTTGAGTGAGTGTAAGAATGACCAAAAAACGTGCCATCTAGTCTCTCAACAACATTACTGAATGGGGTAGTCAATATGGGTTATAAAGATGGTAGATGTCAAAGGGTGATGTTACTTTTTTGTGTATACTAATGGTAGATCATGAATAAGAGAGAAAAGGTTTAATCATTGGTTACTATTACTACAATGTGAAAGTAACATGCTAGAAGTTATAGGCATTAGGGAGCGACTTGGCTGACAGTAAATGATGGAGCTACAGGTATAGAATGTGAAGGATTTACTTTTTTTGTGGAGAAGATGGGGAAGGGTACTGCTGATCATATATGTATTGTTACAATATTATTTCAGTTTTTCTGTGATTGTGTGGACATGCTATTTTTGTGGTTCTTCAGGAGGATTTGAATAAGCTATAAAGCTCAGAAAATGAATGACAATGTCTGTTTAATACAACTGAATGTAATGTTTTCAAGTTATGAGCCAAACATGAAAGGCTGCATGCCTTTCATGTTCTTGGAGTTCTTGGATGCCTTTCAGAGCTCTTGGAGTGATGTTAAATCAGGACTGTACTTGCACTTTTCAGGGCCAAGGCACTAGAGTGCTCAGCCCCCACCCTACAAAACGAATAAAGACAAATAGAAACAATCAATATATACAAAAACTTTTATTACATTTATTAAAAAAAACACTTATGCTAAGTAAAGATAATACATATCAAATGCAAATGTTAACAGCGCTAAGTTAAGATACTATAAATATTTTTTTCCTAGACTTCTTTCGCGAACCGGCCTTCAGAACGCACGCAATTTACAGACAAAAAAATACTGTTTGGGGGGGGGATGATGGGCGATAGATGGCGTTGATGATAGTGGCATCGTAGTTGGAGAATTAAGTAGTAGTGGAGAGGATGAGATGTATTTAGCAAAGTAGAGTTGTATGTCCTCCTACAATGAATCCTTGGACTCTGGAGGTGTCACGTAATAATAATAATAATAATAATAATAAATGATACATTTGCGAAAGAAGTCTAGGAAAATAATTCATCATAATTCAAATTATTCACATCATCGTTTCAATAATAATAGTGATAAATTTTATATGAAATGCAGACAGTGAATGAGTTTAAGGAATAGCATGATATACTTTCCACAGTGAATCTTGTGCCTCCATGGAGGTTTTGAATGATAATAACAAACTCACTCACTATTTTATTATTTATACAGGTACTCCATGAAGTCAAAAGACTCGTTGTGGGAGACCCACACTATCTATCAACACAATAACAATCATACATCTCCTTAAACTTATTCAGTGTTGGAGTGCTCACAACCACCTCTGGCAATCACCACTCTCCAAGTAAAGCACCTAGTCTACACACCCTTACTTAACCACTCTTAGACATCTTCCAAATGTGACCACTTGTTCCCTCTACTCCCCATGTACTGAAAATTTTCTTTTGCATCAATCTTATGGAATCCCTTTAGTAACTTGTAAGTTTTTATCATATCCCTTCTCTTCCACTTTTCAGCTAAACTCTGCAACTCACACACACACACACACACCTTCAGTCTATCTTCATAGGGTACATTCCACAGATCTGTCACCTACTTGGTCACTTGTCTCTGAATCCTCTCCACAACCTCCTGATCCCAAAGACATGCAGGTGACCAAATCTGTGCACAGTAGTCAACATGTGGCTAAATTATAGCCTTATAAAGAGGGATAATAACCTCCCCATCTTTACTTGTTAATGTGTTCAACATCCAACTAATCCTCAGCTATTTGTCAACTCTTGTGATATGTCTCTGAATTTCAAATCTCTATCCACTATCACCCCATGATCCCTAGTCTAATCAATTTTCCGTAAACTAGCCATCAATATGATACAAAGTGTGTAATATTTTTGTTCTGAAGTGCATTACTTTAGATTTTACAACATCAAATTGACAATTATTGTCCTTTGCCCACACTGCCAATTTAGTTAAAACATCCTGCAAGATATCGATATCACCTTTATCAACTATTGCCCTTCCCAATTTTTCATCATCATCAAACAACTGAATATCTCCTCTCAAATCTTCTGCTATATTATTAATGTACAAATTAAAGAGTAGTGGTCCTAGTAGATCCCTGGGGCACTTCACTAGTCACCCTCATTCTCCTTGATTCCACTCCACCATATACTGCCTTCTGATGTCTTTCTGTTAGCCATCCCCCCCCCCTCACCCAGGCACTCCCCATAATCAGCTCCACTATAAGAAATTACTGGTACATTCTGACTGAAGTCTCAAATAGGCACAATGCACTGGTCTAAATGAAATTCATTATTATAAATTCCTCTTGTGGTCCCTCTGTGTTAGCTGTAGTGAAGGTTGACTGGAATACTATAAATTTCTTTTGTGATATCTTAATTTTTTGAATGTGGTTTTGCAATATTGGTACTATCTGTTTACTTTCCAAATTTCTTCAAGATTTTTATCTTTGTGGTCTTGGTTTTTGGTTACTTGTTTTGTTTCTGACTGGGCTCGGAGATCCATATTGATTTCTTGTTCAGTATATTCAGTGGCGGCACTAGGGTCTTTGCCACCCGCATGCAATTTCTATCTAAGTGCCCTTGCAACGATCTGGGCTGTGTATACCCCGGCGGTGCCATCCCCTTCGTAGCAGCACCTGTATGCTCTGAATGCCCGCTTCCACTGGCCCTGAGTATATTCATCTGCCTTTCCACTGTCCATATTCACTTTGCCATCTTCATGAAAAACTATACCTAAATGTCAAAATATGTTATCTGTTCTGTAGATTTACTTGTAAAGATTGCAGTTAATATTTTGCGTTTCCTTACATATCTTCAAAGTTTGTCTTTTTATTACTGATTTTCATACCAAATTTGTCACATCAGTTATTTAATTTGGTTAAAATACTCTTAATTGTCATCATCTTGTAGAAGAACTAAGTTTAATACTGTGTCACTTATTTGAATATCAGATTTATCAGATAATATCACTTGCCTTCAAAATGCAATGTGTGTGTGTGTGTGTATATACACTGTATACACAAGAGTGGTCTGAAAAGTTCTCGACCTCGACCATAAATGGCAACACTATTGGTAAGATTTTTATTTCTAAAGTTGGTACATCTGTCATAAGCATCCATGTGAAATTGTAAGTCATTCTGTCAAGTAGTTTGTTTTATACACCTGTCTGAAGCAAAAGTGTTGTCTGTATCCCTTGAAATGGATAAAATTGAGTATCGTGCAGTTATAAAATTCTTTGTAAAAAAAGGTTAATGCCAAAAGAAATTCATTCGAAGCTCATAAAAGTTTATGGGCACTCTTCTCCTTCGTTTTTGACAATTAAAAAATGGACTGCCGAGTTTAAATATGGCCGTACCAGCCTTGAAGGTGATCCACGTGAAGGACCTCCAAAAAGTGTAACATCACCAGAAATCATTGATCAAGTGCCCGATATGGTATTGGATGACTGATGAGTCAAAGTGCATGAAATTTCTGAGACTATAGGCATTTCAAAAGAATGTGTAGGATATATTTTGCATGAAGAATTGCGTATGAAAAAACTTTGTGCAAGATGGGTTCCGTGCTTGCTCACAGCAGATCAAAAATGCACTCGCATGAAAATCTCTGAACATTGCTTGGAGCATTTTAACAAGAATAAAACTGATTTTGTGCATTGATTTATTACTATGGATGAGACTTGGATTCACCATTACACACCAGAATCCAAACAGCAGTCGAAACATTGGACAGATGCCGGTTGTTCAGCGCCAAAGAAGACAAAGTCAGTTCCATCAGCAGGAAAGGTCATGGCATCAGTGTTTTGGGATGTTAAAGGCATTTTGTTTATTAATTATCTTGAAAAGGGTTAAACAATAACCGGGGAATATTATTCCATTCTTTTAACCAGACTAGACGAAAAAATTTGTGAGAAAAGACCTGGTTTGCAGAAGAAAAATATCATCTTTCATCAGGACAATGCACCTGCCAAAAGTGTTTTGGCAATGGGAAAATTAAGGGATCTGCACTATGAATTGTTGGAAAATCTGCCCTTGTTCCCCCGATTTTGCTCCCTTTGACTTCTATCTCTTTCCAAAACTAAAACTTTTCCTCGCTGGTCAGCGTTTTTCTTCGAATCAAGAGGTGATTTCAGCTGTAGAGGGGTATTTTGCAGATCTTACTGAGAACCACTACAGGGACAGGATAATGGCACTGGAGCATCGCTGGAATAAATGTATTAGTCTTAAGGGCGATTATATTGAAAAATAAAAATAATTTTGAAATTATAAATTCGTTTTTTCATTGTTAGACCGAGAACTTTTCAGACCACCTTTGTATATATCATAGATAACAGAAGATGGTGTTCAGCTTTGATTTACCTGATTTAACATCATACCATCTTCCTGCATGCTCTTCAATTTGCTTACAATTCATGCTTATGTATTTCACAAGTCAGGTTGGCTGGTTAAGTATCTTTGCTGTTTGAAATCTCACCATCCTCCTGTTTAAAAAATTAGGTGTTCACAATATCCACTGTTTGTGCTGCATATGCTATTAAAGGACAAGCAAGTCAGTCTGTAGAAATGTAAGGATACATAAAAGATGTTGAAAAGAAAATGCAAATCTAGACTAGTCTTCCATACAACAAATGAAGATCAAGTACTTTAGCAAGAAACAGATATTCCCCACACTGCATATAACAATTGTTATAAGAAACTCAAAGAAGCTTCTGAAAGTTGCATTACTCTCAATTAATGTAATAGGACAGCAGGGAATTATCTTACATTCTCTAGTAGTCTTCATTCATTAAAATCTCAAACATGCAGATAATGGGTATAATGCATAACATACCTTTAGACATAACATAACAATATCTCTTGTGTGTGATTTAAGCATGTGCTTAATTGTTTATCTATTTATTCATTGATTCTTTTACCATTAACCTGTGGATGTAGTAAGCATCTTTTGTCATCCTAATTAATTTATTGTAAATTTCCTGTGTTTGCAAAACTAGTTTAGATTTGCAAGTAATAGTTTTACAGAAAGTAGTCTAAATGTGCTCTTCATATTGGAAACCACCTAAATTTAGTTTATTTTTTATTTATTTTTTAGATCCCAATTAAACTAACGAAAGAACCAGGAATAGATTCAGAAGGAAGAGAAGTCCTGAAATGTGGGTTTAAAATAGGTGGCGGTATTGATCAAGATTTTCGAAAGAGTCCACAAGGATATAAAGATAGTGTAAGTACTGATATAGTAGTATATGTGCACAAATGGACCTTGTTGAAATAAGTATTGGAATGCACTCCTATTTTAGAATGAAATATACTGATAAGTATTCCTTTTATCACATATGGCATATATAATCTTAGATCAAATAGGCCTTACCATCATTGTGTGTGTGTACAAGGTGCTTCAGAAGGGGGGGGGGTATACAACTTTGAATGACAATAGAAGATAAAGAGTGATATAGATGAACAATTTTTATTACCATGCAAATGTAGCATAACACTTGAAGTTTCAACACAGACAGTTAAATTTCAATATGATTGTCTCCTGTAATTATGCAGACATCCCATATGTAATCAATTTCCTGCCACACAGCAGAGCATATCTGGCATACCTTTAGAAATGGTGGCAGTAATTCTGGAATGCAGCTCATCCAAATTGGCTGGTAGTGGTGGTACAAACACTCAATCTTTCGCAAAGCCCCACAAGAAAAAATGTAATGGTGTGAGCTTGGGGGAACAGGGTAGCCATGCTACAGACATCCCCTCTACCAATCCATCTGCCTGGAAAACAGGTGTCAAGGTATGACCTTACATCTGTCAGGTAATGAGAGGGTGCTCCATCTTGCTGGAAATGTAAGCGTCTGTCATGTCATTGTCGTCATCCCTTGTAGCATGTCCAGATACACACCACCAGTAACAGTAGACTCCAAAAAAAAGAAGGGTCCATACACTTTCTTCTTGCTTATGGCCCAAAAAACGTTAGCCTTTGGGGTGTTGTGAACATGTTCTACAATGACGTGGATTTTTGCTTCACAAAATTCTGTAGTTGTGAGTGTTTGCTTGCCCGCTTGAAAAATGCACTCATCACTGAAATTGATCGCATCCAAAAAAGTCCTCATTTTGTTCTATCCTACTGATCATTTCCATACAGAGATCATGGTGTTTCTTATCATCTTTCTTCAAATGTTTTAAGAGGGTAAATTTGTAGGGTCTTAAATGTAGATGCTGCCATAAAACATGCCACACAGTCACACGTGGAATTCCAAATTGATGAGACGCCCATCTGATTGTATCAGTGCTTCTACATATAAAGTTACAAAATACCTGTCAAAATTTCTCTCTTCAGTTATGAACTTGTCCTTCCTATATAAAAAAAAAAAAAATTTCAATTCATTTAAAAACATTAGACATCAGCTTAACTTAGAATGACTAAATGGCAAGTTCTGATATATCATTATTTAGCAGTATACATTTACAGGATACCCTTTAACTTTTGAAGAAGATATTTTTTCCTGACATTTTTTTCATTTATAGATTTTGTTATCCAAGTATTTCATTTACAAAGAGAAGTTTTATCAACACATGAAAGAAACATCCTTGCAGTCCTATTCACCGAACTTTGCAAATTTCTGTATGGTTCCACTCCATGTGAAGCATCTGTTTTTGGAGGGGACCTCCCAGTGATTGTACTTGTCTTTTTTTTTTTTTTTTTTTGTTATTCTTTTTCTATACTTTTCTTTTCCGTATTCTTAGCTCTGCTCAGTGGTGCACCCAGAATTTAATCTTAGGGGGTGGGGGTGAGTTGAATGGATAAAAATATTTTTAATACAATGAATTTGCATTAAAAATATTTTTATCCATTCAACTAAAATTCATTAAATTTCATTCATTCAATAAAATTCATTAGGTAATTATAAAAATTTATTTAAAGAATAAAATCCAGTTTTCTTTTCTTTTTACAAAGCTCTTGAATTATTTCAGTCGTGGTTACATTAATCTCTCTCGGTGTGTATATATATAGCAAAGCCAGTCCTTTCAATCGTGATTGTGTCATGGTAGATCTTAAATAGGTTTTTAAAAGGCGTAAGTTAGAAAATGACCTTTCACTGACGCGTATTGGTACCGGAAACGTTGCAAATATTTTTAATATGTTAGGATATGTTATTTTGTCACACTTTGAAACTGCATCAACGGCATTTTTGCATGGAGCTATTGCAAACGGTTTTTCAAATTTCTTATACCACAACTTGAATTTGGCGTTCAAAATTGCTGGATTTGTATAAGGCAAACCCTGGCATAAAATTCACACAATTGACGAAAATCTTCCATTGCATTTGCTGTTGGCGCATCTTTTCCATTTGGTAGAAGAGAAAAAAATATATTTCAAAATGTTACGGTGCCGAGCGAACCGTTCATGAAGTTCAGTCAATATTTGGTCAATAAATGGAATGAAATAGTTCGTTCTCCTGAAATACTCTTCTACAGAATCGGCTGGAACATTGGATCCTAATGTTTGTTTTGATGAAGTCCTTGGCTTTTTAATGTCAATATTAAAATTATTGGCTTTTATCCATGCTTCATCGTAAATATCTTTAAATGAAGAATCTGGTGTTTCTCGAATGGTATTTAATTGAGCCACAACATCATCAACAAAATTTAGGGCAATTAATAGATCACTATCAGATTTTTGCATTATTTTAGACAATGGTAAGGTGCATGCAAATATTTTTTGCAAGCTAAATAAAGATATTATAAATCTTAAAAGATATTAATATTATAATATTATAAACAACAAGGACGTCCTGTCTTTTAGGGGTATTGAAGAAATTGTGTATCTTTTCAATTATGCCAATGCAATTTCTTATTTGTCAAAGATATAACATTTCCAAGTGCCAAATTCAAACTATGTGATGCACAATGGACATATTGTGCATCACAATATTTTCATTGTGCATCACATAGTTCATTATAAAGCTTGTTGATATTATTATTACATAACATCTCCAGGTAGTCCAAGGACATATTGAGGAAGGGCACCTACTCTACAACTCTCCGTTTTCACCAACCACAACTACAATCATCATCATCATCTACACTAACACTATCTACCGCCGACCACTGCCACTAGTATTTTCACAGACAATCACAAACATCCATACCCATGGCAGGATTTGAACTCGCAGCCTTTTGGCTGGAGAGTCGGCCAACCAGGCCGGATATATAGATAAAAAATTAAATTTTGTTGATATAAAAATTAAAAGAGTTTTAATTTTTTTTTATACAAATAAATAAAATGATATAATTATGTTACTATTTACTTTTAATGAGATGGATGAGCTTCTCGACCTTGCAGATTTGCTGGATATCTGGCTCAATATTGGTCAACTTCAGTCGAAGATCAGCACACACGCTAAGACGAATTCTGTATTTTGTTTTTATTTGAAGGAGCGAGGAAAATAGTTTCTCGCAAAGATAGGTTGTAGAAAACTGCATGACGATTTTCGACTTCTTCAAATATTCGGGAAATTCACTTCTCACTGAAGGCGAGATCTAGAATCGAGCCAAACCATGATCACGGAATTGCATTTTAAGTCCACTGTCACTTGAAAGTTTAATTAGTTGCTTTTTTTTGATAACAAAAGGTCGTTCTCATGACTGCAAGCCTGAAATGGATCGTGAAATCACAGAAATTTCATATAAAAAGTTATTCGGAAAATGTTTCCAAATTCTGTTTCAGAGTTTTGAGGTGGACACAAACCCTTTCCCAGTGGTTAAATTCTAAACTAATAAGTTTCGGGGCCCTATGCAAAATAACCAATTGTATTTACCTTTTGAATACTATCCTGGAAGCTCCAAACCTCCCCATCCCTTTCATCACGCGTTCGTAATCAGGCTACTGTTGATATTGACTTTATATGCACATTCAAACCTGTAAATAATTGTTGAATAATAACACAATAATGTAGGCATAATTACCATAAAAGGAGAGAAGTCACAAAACAGAAAAATGTTCCTACAAAATAAGCAACTGTATTTACCTTTAAATGCGATCCACTGGTCGAGTGTCCAGCAAATCTTTCCTTTCATTCAGCATATTAATATTATCGCATTGCAACTGATGGGAATTTTGTGTTTCTGTGGATTCGTTACAGACCTCTTTCTCTTCAGAAACTACACACAAACTGTCATTACAAACTCGTTTTATATTATCACTGTCATCCGATATATTTTTCTGTTTACAGAAGGTACCAATTTACTTATCCATAATCGAAATACCGTACTTACTTGCATATAACTCTCACCCCTGATTTTACTTTTCAAAAAAAAGAAATTAAAAAGTTTTGCATATACCTTGCAAATGAAAAAAGCTGAAACACATTCAGAGCAGGGTGATAGTAACTTGCTCCAGTGGTAAACAACACGTCCTCCCCCAATAGCCACTATATTGCAGAGGCAAGAAAAACAAGTACTTTTATTATGTTTTATTATAAAGGTATAAGCAGTCTGTGTAATATATTTCTCAACAAATAGTGCAATTAGACACAACTGGGATAAAAACGACACTAATTAATAAATCACATGTCCTCTCATACAGAAACTATGCATGCTATATAGACTCAAGCAAAACCATGTGTTGCACCGGCAAACACAGTATCTAACTGAAAACTGTTGTTTTTAATTAGATTGTGCGAGTTCGCTCGGCAGAAATAAAATTCAACCGAAAGTGTTAAAATTCGTAAACGTGTTAAAACTAAGATATATATATATATATATACAGTCATACCCCGACTTACGCGAATCCGGAGTTACGCTGTTTCATATATGTACGTATTCCCGTCCCACTTCATGCCTCACCACTAGTCATATCTTTCTGGCGCCAGCCGCATTCGCCAGTGTTGCACATGCTGTGAACAAGCAGTGATGTGTTTCACGCGGTCTCCATTCATACACGATTTTTATAGTCTACAAACCTTGCAATTGTTTAATGTTATGTTCTTGATAAAAATTTTATTACATAAAAAATAATAATGTCATTCAAAGGAAGCAAGTCCGATTCTTCTACAGCTAGCAAGAAACGAAAAACACTGACTTTGGAAACAAAACTCAACATTATTAAGGATTTTGAAGGTGGAATGAAAATTTGTGAGCTAGCAAAGAAGTTCGATCTACAGGAATCCACAGTAAGAACAATCATAAAAGAAAGGTTTACAGATTTTGGAGGACATAGATTCTAACGAGGAACGAATTGTAGCCACAAGGCGAAGAATAAAAAAAACATTAGCTTGCTATGAAGAAATTTTGCGTGACAAGAAAAAGACATTATGCCGTCAGACGAATCGATTAGATTTTATGAAACCATTGACATCGAAATAACTTTCTTTTTTTTTATGTATGAAAAATTACAATTATGATTATATTTCTTAAAAAATGTAGGTGTTTTTGTAAACTTTGGTCCCAATTAACTAATATTTTGTGTGTTTGTATGCAAAATTATACCCGATTTACGCGCTTTTTGTTGGTACCACCAGTTTCACATATTGGAATTCAGTTGAAGAGAGTTAGCATTCCAACTCGGTTGTCAGCTTGCTTTTCGCGCAATTTCTGAAAAAATATATAAATACTGGAGTTAACTCACAACACATTTTGTCTAAATATTACTTAGCACTTCTGAAGATATGTTGAGCCTTGGTTGAAGGAGGAAAACCTTCAACAATAAAAATCAATAAACAACAAGCAATTGGTTGAAATGTGGTCATGTGGACAACACATGTTCACTTCAAATCTGACAAAACAGTAAGGGAAGGTGGAAGCAATAAAGCCACATTGTTTTTCACTTCATCCCTCTTTTATTTGTTATTCTGTCACTACAAATTAAAATAGTGGCAGAATGAACATTCTGCCACTATTTTTTTCTTTTTAAGTATTTATTTTATTTTAATAATTTTTACTTACTCAATTTTAATTTGTTTTGTTTGGATAATTAAAATATATAGATTTATTTGGTTAATTTAAGCCTGTGGACTACCTGTCCCATCGTCACAGACCATAGGTTGAGAAACACTGCTATAGGGTTCTCTCACCTTATGTGGTTCTATACTACTCATAAGTAGTATAGAAATAGAAGACATGACACAACATAAATAAAAAATGAATTTTAATCATGAAAAGTATTTTGGAAAATTTTCTAGTGTTTTTTAACTTTTTCTTTTTTTTGGGTGGGGGGGGGAGACAGGGCCCCCTTGGCCCCCTCCCTGGGTGTGCCACTGGCTCTGCTTATCCTTAGTCAAGAATATGGGAAGAAAAACTTAAAGTGTATGTCGGCCCCACCTTCTCACAGTTACAACATCACTGAACAGTGAGGTTTGCTCTCTTGCTCAAGTATAAAACCAATATGCTTTTGCCAATATAGTTATACAAGAGTCTGATGATTTTAAAAATGTTTCTAATTGCATGTTGCATTGTTGAGCACATTGTGCATGTTGAAGCATTCACGTACTCACTTTTGGCTAATGATGGCTTAGGATGTATTCTGACAAGTTGATACTTCGATTTATATTTAGATGATTTGAATGGAATGCCATTTCTAAGGATTCCCAAATTCTTCTCTCAGTTATGTCATAACAATGATGTAATAGTTCAGATTTATCCCATAACACTTGATGTTGCATTGTCAAAGCGTCTTGTGGGTCAGCTGAAGATAACATGTGATGACCAAGCTGAGGCCTTACTTCCTTGGTATTCAATATCTCGAATGTGTTCTTTAATGTGTTGCTCGATAGATTTTTCTATCTGTCTGTAGTAAGATGACCTGCATTCACACCATAGCTGTGAGCATCAGGATATTTTAGTGGGCAATGTCGAGGTTTTATGGATTGGAATATTGATCTCATCCTGATAAAAGGGGTGAATACTGTTTTGATTTTATGTTCTCTAAGTATTCTTGCAAGTTTTATGGAAATAGAACTAATATATGGGAGAGTGATAGTCTCATACACCTGAAGAATCCCATGTAATTAGCATGCAATGTGTTTTTAATTAAAGAAACTGCTAATATATTCTGTTTTTTTGACATACAAACTCTTATTTATTTATTCATTCTTGAACCAGCAAAGTCTACATACATGTATATTATATTGAGCAGCAGATCTAGTCACATACGTTGACATGGATGCTGTTGAATTGCTGTTTTTTATCAATGGCATTTCATGGATTCAAGTATCATATGATAATCTTGAATATGTAGCACTGCTTACAGTGATGGCAATTTTTATGCTCTCTTGCTACCTACTATTTTCATCCATCTGAGGAGCAGATCTAGTCATATGTTTTGACATGGGTGCTGTTGGATTTCTGGTTTTTGTCAATCTGTCACTGATTGGAGTATCATATGATGAAATATTGAATATGTAGCACTGCCTACAGTGATGGCATTTCTCTGGTCAAAGAACCCTGTTGGTGAGGATGGTCACACATTCCGAACATGCAACCTGATATGAATCTTAAAATCTGTGTCTTAACTTAGACATTTAATGGTATGGAAAAAATCATCCATGGATTATATTAAAAGTCTGAATTATATATTAAAAGGTACTTAACGTGAAGATCACAGATCCTTTGAAATGTCACAGATTGGTGGAGTGGGCACATAGCTTACATTGCTTATTTTTATACTTCTTTAGGCTAGGTTTAACATAGATCAGGATCCAGTGGTACATAAAATATGTATTAGTAATTTGCGTTTGACTGTGCCCAGTACTTATGGAACTGCAGCGTACTTATAATAAAAGTATAATGCATGTAATGTATGTAGTAAATTGAATTTTATAATTTTTTTTTTTTTTTTTTTTTTGTATTATTACGTTCGTCTTTAGTGAGAAACAAATGATCAGTATTATGTATTATTCCACTTATATACTTTTTTTTTATGTGAATTCTACCTTCCAAAATGCTGTTAGTGTATAGTACATTTGTATTAGTACTCTGGATGGATTAAAGGTTAGATATTTTGGAAATCCTGCTCTAGAGACCAAACACGGAAATTTTTCAAACCATTTTATGTTCATTAAAACTGGATGATGAAATTTATCTGCCATCTGAAGTACTTTTTTTTTTCTCTTTTTTTTTTCTCTTTTTTTTTTTTTTTTTTTTTAATAAATTTCATCCACAAAAGTGAAGGAATTTACATGACTTAGTACACTGGGTGGACTGAGGGTTCAATCCAGCTTCCTCTTCCAGAGACCAAACATTACTTTTTTTAAGCCACTTCAGGCTTCCAGTAAGCAGTAGTGATTCCAGTAGCTGGTTTCGCACCAGCTGTTGAAAATTATTTATTACCTAAAGACGTTTGCAATTATCCATTCCACGTTGAGATCTGGACTCATTCTATTGGTTATAGTGTGGAGACATTATCCACTTGGCCAACTAAGCCATCATAAATGTATGTACTTCAAATAAATATTTCTCTCTTTTCTTTTTTAGTCACTCAACAATCTTGTATTCATTATAGGGAATATATGTTACAGAAGTCTATGAAAACAGTCCTGCAGCGAAGTGTGGTTTAAAAGTTCATGATAAAATTCTTCAAGTAAGTAGTGTTATTTTAGATTATAGAATGTTAACTTTGATTCTAAGTTGTTTACATTGAGGTGTTTGTGTTCTTATCAGTTAATTAAATAAAGTAATTGTGGAAGCATTCAGTATATCCAGCTGTTTATAAGACATGCCTGCTGTTAATATTGTGCTTAAAAATCTGAATTAATAATTATACCTATCTGCTGCTGAGTGAAAAATCCACATTGTGGTTTTTCCACTTAGCTGGTAGGTGTAATTGTTAACTGAAATTTTCAAGCATAATATTCTGTCCCATAAAACTCATCAGATGTAAAAGTTGTTTGTAAGCATGTTGACCAAGTTTTCTAATTTGCTATGGGAGTGAAATTGCATTTTTCCCCCTATATAACTGGCTTTTCACTTCACAGAGTGGACAAACTGCTCTTAAAATGCAGTAGTAGGTAACTACTACATATTAGTGTGTAGAAAGGTGTAGGAAAGCAGCAGGCAGAAGTGAAATCATGATTTAATTGAAGAGCTTTGAAAATGAATTCCCAATATTTATTTCAAGAATTATGTGTGAAAAAAAAATTTTTATGGTGAATACAGGATCAATGTGTTTTGTACCTTTCCTTATTTTTCCTACTTTTAAACATTATTACTTCTATCTGTTTAATATCAGTGAACTTTTAGAAGTAAAAAGAAACATTTCCAGATGGTTTTTCAAGTTACCCTGATATTGAGTGTAATTGTCATTCTAAAACATTTATTAAGATTTATCAGTGATCCTTTTATCTCCATTTGCAGATTAATTTTGATTTTGCAAGTGTGCACAGTATGGTTGTAAATGTGAATACTCACTCACCTTTTCATATGGCAAAAGTTGAAGTATAGGAGGAAAGGCCATAAAATACTAAATCTGCAAGCACCCTTTTATTGTGGAGAACCGCTCTACAAGCAATAGGCAGAACCCATATAGTGCTAACTAACTTTTGGAACTTAGTAGGTAGACAGTTATAGCTACTGATGATGTTGAAGGTATTGGCAGACACCTGTTGCCTTCTCATTATCATAAACCTTAACGCATATTGTCAGCACTTGCACTATTTCAGATTTTGCAAATTCCCATAATTGCAAAATCTGAAATAGTGCAAGTTCTGTGGTTAGCTTCTCTGAGCTGCAGGATTAAAAACTACAGTTTCCAGAAATGCAAGAAAAAAAAATTAAAAAAAAAAAAAACAGCTCACACCATTACTGAACTTGAGGCTGAAGATGAATGACATCGGCAAGGTTTAAGACTGGATACCTAGGGGCATAGATAGAACTTCCTTAATGGGCATATTATTGCAATGTAGAAAGCAAGAGGGGAGATTTCTGCATTCAACCTTCCCAGACCAACTGCCATGGCAAACACAACAAGAACAATAGCCCCGATTTCCTGCTGTTCCTTAAATGGGACATGGGTGTGCTAAGAATCGCTGGCAAACCAATCAAAATAGGAACATGGAATAGAACTATATTTGAAGCTAGAAAGCTGCAAAATATTATTAAAGAAATGAGAAGACTTAAAATACAAATCTTAGGACTGAGTGAAATAAGATGGCCAGGCTCATGTAAATGCTGCTCCAATGATATGATCCTATATTACTCTAGACAGTTGTCATTGAGTTGTAATAATACTCACTGACATAGAGTAGGAATATTAATAAGTCAAGAAACATCCAAAGTGGGGCGCTTAAGGGTCAAAGCTGTATAACGGAGAGGAGACCTCCACACAGCCTTTAAAGGAATGTGGAGAACCGATCAGGGCTTCTGACCTAATGTCCAATCCTCACCTTCTCGTGGTGAACGTTGTTAGGTATCTACCCAGATACTGAAACGAACGAGGATGGGCTGGCAATTTGGGATTTAGCCGAATAAATTGTACTCTTATTAGCCTAAACCAATATACAAAATGATGGTACAACATGACAAAATTTCATGCTGGCAGGGGGTGTCGCCCAGTTAAACAAGTCCCTCGTTTTCGCCAGGGAACCAGGGCAAACAGCGAAAAGTCAACTACTGGAACAAATCTGAAAGCACACCTGAACTCAACATCACCAGAGTTAAAGATCGGTACTATCAACATAAGAAGCCTGAATGGCAAAGAAATGGAGCTAGCTGAGGAATTAGATAAGTACCAGATAGACATAATGCAGATGACTGAAACAAAAAAGACAAAAACTGGTGAGATCTTTCTGAGCTATAAATACAAAATGTTATATTCAGGCAATGACAATCAAGGAAAAGAAGGGGTAGCCATAGTATTCAACACTAAATACGAGGCTAATCTTCTTGAATGGCAGTCAGTCTCAAGTAGAGTGATGTGGGCAAATATCAGAATGGGGAACTGTACAATGAGACTTATTTGTGCCTATGGTCCCGCAGAAGGTTCTACTAAGGTAGAAGTGGAGGAATTTTTTGAGGCTCTAGAGAAATCTGCTGATACAATGAAAAAGGAAAAGTTGGTCCTTGTGGGAGACCTAAATAGCAGAGTAGGAAGTCATTGTCAAACATACAAAAATGTTTTGGGAAAATTTGGAGAAAAAAGCAAAGCTAATAATAATGGCAAATACCTGTTGGTTTCTGCTCAGGACATGGACTGGTTATTACTAACACCATGTTCCAACATAAAAATGTGCACAAATTCACATGGAGAGAAGAGGCAAGGAATAAGAAAAGTCTCATTGAATATGTGATTGTTGATAGTGATGTTTTCTCCCTGGTGCAGGACACCAGAGTGTACAGAGGATTTGAAATTGGAAGCGATCACTTTTAATCTTGAGTAGGATAAAATTGAATTTCATATTGAAAAGAATGACATGTAAGAAAGTTCTAAAACGAATAAATGTTGAGCAGCTCTCAGATGTGAACTGTAGACTAAAATACACAAAGATTATTGAAGAAAAAATGTAAGAGTTTGAGAACAGGAACCAAACTTGAGAGATTTAGTGGCAAGCCTTGAAGAAAACCTTCATTGATTCAGCCAGAGAGGCATGTAGTGCGGTTGTCTTCAAGGATAGAAAAATCAGAACTCCATGGTGGACACAGGAAGTTAAAGAGGCAGTGAAGGAAAAGAAGAAAGCATATCAATAGTTCCTGCAAATAGGTCAGCTTGTGCTCTTAGAGAATACAGAGACAATGTAAGAAAGCTAAACATTGTGTAAAACTAGCTAAACAAAAGGAATGGGAGGACTTTGTTAAGAACATAGAATATAAATATCAAGAAGGTGGTAAGATATTCTGGAGATTGTTGAAGAAGCTTAGAAATGGAGGAAAGAGTGCTGTAAAAGGAGTTAGAGATGATAAAGGTGACATGAAAATGGTAGAAAAAGATATCTTTGAAGTATGGAGTAATTATTTCAAAAAATTGCTAAATGAAACAAGCAGTGATGGCATAATGGTAAAAAAACACTCAACAGGCATACAGTCAGGAATACATATCCATACTTGAAGTAGAAAAAGCCATCAAAGGCTTGAAATGGAAAGGCAGCAGGAATAGATGATATTCGATCAGAAATGCTGAAGTATGGTGGTATAAAAGTCTTACAGTGGCTGCACTGCATAGTTCAGAAGGCCTGGACAGTGGGACGATTTCCTGATGATTGGAGTAGAGCTGTAATAGTACCCATATATAAAAAGGGAAATAAAACTGAATGTGAGAGTTACAGAGTTATTTCTCTACTGAGTGTTCTGGGCAAGATTTATGCCAGTATACTTGAGAAACAGTTGAGAAGAATTGTGGAAGAACAAGCTGGATTCAGGCCAAATAGAGGCTGGCAGGATCAGATCTTCACTTTACGACAAATAGTTGAGAAAGCATTGGAATATAACAAAGATCTGTATTTAAGTTTTGTCGATCTGGAAAAGGCATATGAAAAGGTGCCAAGAGAGAAGCTATTCAATACGCTACAGTTACATGGTGTCAATGGGGCATTATATCAAGCAATACTTAGTCTTTATTTGTAAGTCAGCAGTTAGAATTGAAAGAAGTACAAGAAGATGGTTTAATGTTAACTCTGGTGTGAGACAAGGATGTACATTATCCCCTCTGTTATTCATTATCTATATGGATCACATTATGAAGGAAAGTAGTATTAAACATGATATCAGAATTGGAAGATATTAATGTCAGCTCTTTGCTTTATGCGGATAATGTTATACTTCTAAATAAATCCGCTACAAGTCTGCAAGACTCCTTGACTAAATTGAATAACTGTTGTCATAGATATGGTATAAAGGTTAGCAATAAAAAGACAATGAAAATAGGTAGAATCATTGAAAATGTCAACTGTGTTTTGAATGGGGTACCTGTGGAACAAGTAAAACATTTCAGCTACTTAGGCACGATTTTTAGTGAAGATGTTAAATTAAATATAGAAATAGACAACAGAATCAACAAAGCTGGTGTGGTTGGAAGTCAACTGAATAAATTCATATGGAATAAGAGATAAATTAGTCGGAACACTAAATTAGCTGTATAGAAGACAGTGTTCAATCCGGTTTTAACTTATGGATCTGAGAGCTGTTATCAGAAGTAAAACACTTGACCAAAGACTAGAGACCACAGATATGAGAGTCCTGAGAAAGATTAGAGGTGTGAACAGAAGGCATCAATGGCAATATCACATTAAAAACGAGGATATTAGGAAAGAACTTGATATTGTCAGCATCCAGTAATGCATTAGCAGAGCTAATCTCAGGTGGTATGGTCACAGAATGGGTGAGGAAAGATTAGCAAAACAAGTGTTCTCTGCCAGGTTGGCAGGAAAACGATCCAGAGGAAGACCAAGATATAGGTGGATTGATACGGTACAAAATGCCTTAAAAGATAGAAATATAAGATCCGATAATGTTGGAGTCTTCTTGACAAGTAACAGATTAATTTGGAGGAAAATTGTAGATAGGAAGTTAGTAATGATGTAAATTTTTCATGTAGTACTATCATAATCCTGTACACCCCTTGAGGGTAGTACATGTTAGGAATTTGATGATGATGATGACAACATCCAAAAGTGCACTCAACTTTATTTCATTCTCCGATAGGTTAATGCTCCTACAATTCAAGGGACAAGCAATCAACATCAATGTTATACATGTATGACATTGATGTTGATTGAAGATATACTGACTGCAAATAAGGATAATGCAGAAATTGACATTTTCTGTTCTCCACTGAAAGAATTTCTCAAAATAACAAAGAAACATGACATCATCATGGGAGACTAAAATGCAAAAAAGTAGGGAAAGAAGCATCTGGAGTCACAGCATTACAGTTTGGATGCAGGATAAGAAATGATAGAAGAGATTGCTTAATACAATTTTGTCAAGAGGAAGACCTAATAATTACAAATACATGGTTTGAGCTTCTAAATAGAAGACTCTACACATGAAAATCTCAACAAGAGTGTAGTAACAGTACAGTCAGAAACTAAAACAGATTAGTCAATCAACATTTTAGGAGTGTAAATACCTATCCTGGTGCTGATATTGGTTCAGACCATAATTCACTAGTAGCAGAATTGAGACTAAAGAAAATACAGAAAACAAAACAGATGAAAAAACTAAATTTAAAAAACTTAAGGAATGCAAAAATAGAAAAAGAACTTAAATAGAACTTAATAGAAAAAGAACTTAAATTAGAACTTAATAGAAAAATTACTTGGAACTCCAATGATGACGAACTAGAAGTGAATGAATTATGGAAGAAACTAAAAGAAGAATTATTAAAAATAAGTACATAAATATTGGATTATAGTACATCTCATAAGCAGAAGGATTGGATGACTACTGAGATCTTATTCGTAATGGACCAATGCAGACTTCATAAAGATAAAGAAACTACAAAATATAAAGAAATACAGGTCAAGATAAAATCTAAAATAAAAAAAGCCAATGGATGAAAGAAAAATGTAATGAAATTGGGGATCTACAAAAAAAAAAATGTGATGAATTCAATCTTCACAAAAAAATTAAAGAATTCAATCTTCACAAAAAAATTAAAGAATTCTTGGGATTGATGGAAAAAAACGACATGCTGTGCTACTTAGGACTAATGAAGGAGAGGTAATCCTAGAAACATCTAAAAAAGAACAAGTATTGTCTATTTAAGACAATACAATTAGGCACTATTTTCTGATAATAGACAAGACTTAACAAATTCAAGGAATATAGTCATAGGCCCACCTATCTTGAAGTCTGAAGTAGTAAAGATCATCAAATTATCATGAAATGGTAAAGGGTGTGGATCTAATGAACTACCAGCAAAAATGATTAAACTAATCAATGGCAGTAATATTGATAAAATTATTGAATAGAATTTATGATACTGGGAAACTAACCTCTGACTGGATGAACTCAATCTTCATTGCATTGCCTGAAAAACCTAATAGAAAAACTTGTAATTATTTGAGCTTGATTAGCCTAAAGAGCCAGACTCTTAAAATATTCCTAAAAATTATTCATAACAGAATATACCAAAAATGTGATTCACTCATTAGTGAAACTCAGTTTGGTTTCAGAAATGGCCTAGGAACATGAGAAGCACTTTTCTGCTCATAGATCTTAGCACAATGATGCAGAGAACAACAAACTGACCTTTATATTTGTTTTATTGATTTCAAAAAGGCTTTTGATAAGTTCCAGCATAATAAACTCATAAACATCTTAGAACAACTAATCATAGATAATGAAGATGTTAAAATAATTAAAAACGTCTACTGGGGCCAGACTGCATCTATCCTAACAAACATCAGGACAAGCAATATCAAAATTGAAAGAGGAGTGAGACAAGGATGTGTACTGTCTCCACTTCTGTTTAACATCTACTCAGAAGTCTTATTTCTCAAGGGCTTAGAAGGAAGAAAGGAAGGAGTAATCATAAACTGCCAATTAATAATTAACTTATGCTATGCAGATGATACTGCTTTAATTGCAACAAATATTCAAGATCTTCAACTACTCCTAGAATGTGTTCAACAAAGAGCACAGAAATGGACCTAAAAATTAACATAAAAAATGTATGATAATAAGCAACAACCCTTCGATACCAGCTGACTTAATTCTAAATGGAAATAAAATTGAGCAAGTGAACAAATTCAAATACCTGGGATCCTGGCTAAATGAAAGTTCGGACTGTGAAATTGTGATAAGATCAAGAATTGAACTTGCAAGACAGTCCTTTATCAACATGAACCCCATTTTATGTAACAGCGACTTAAACATTGAAATTTGAGCATGAATGATGAAGTGCCATGTGTGGTCAAGTTTATTATATGGAATTGAAACATGGACGTTAAAGGCAAATACAATCAAAAAACTGGAAGCCTTTGAATTGTGGATATTTAGAAAGATGCTCAAGATCCCATGGATAGAAAAGGTGAAGAATGAAGAGGTACTTAGAAGAAATAAAAATAATATATTGTGAAAAGAAGAAAAACTGCCCACTTAGGACATTTAATGAGAAACCATAAATATAATATTCTCCACTAGGAGGTAAAATCAACAGAAAGTGAAAACCTGGAAGAAGAACAATATGACTAGACAATATAAAAAAACTGGACTAAACTGAACATAGAGTTCTTAATCAGAGCCACTAAAGACAGAAGTAAGTTTGCAAAGGTGGTCACTGAACTCCATTAGGAAATAGAAATTAAAGAAGGGAAAATAATTTCTTCTTGCAAAACAGTATGACTTCATTTTCTTTAACAAGCCTTTTGCTATTTCAGCATGATCTCCGTTTTCATTGCTTATTTTGTCCAAATGCATTACCACTGCAGAGTACTTAACAAGTTCAGTCAGTGCTCTTACTCTGTTAAACACCCAACTTACCCAATGCAGATACTTGAACTTCAGGATTTTTGTTTGCAGTATGGCTTCTACTTTTCCCAATTCTTTCTTTTTTTTGTGTGTGAAGTCTGATAAAAGTTTTTTTTTTTTTCCCTATACTGTTTCAGAAACAAAGGAAATATCTTTAATGGAAATTAAAACAGCCAGATCCATTATTATTAGAATCAGTACAATGTGGTGAAACAAATTGCATACAAAGGACACTTCTCGAAGGAACTGTTGAGGGAAGGAGAAGCTAACTTGGAGAGGAAGACGACTGGAGTGGATGAAAAATATAGAAGACTGGACCTATCTCTCATACGAGAGATAGGTCCATATGAGGAATTCAGCTGAGAGGTGCAGAATAGGATGTGGTGGAGACGCATAGTAGTCAATATCCTGGAGAGATTTTATTTATTTTGTATGGTGATTCAACGGCTGTGAGTCCCTTTTATGGGGGGGAGGTACAGCACCTCAATCCTCCCTGTTTTTATCCGGGCTTGGGACCAGCATAGCTGACAATTCAGACCTATGTCTGGAGGGATCGTCTTAGGTATTCCTGACTATATCCATGTGTGTTTGCTGGATGAAAAACCCCAGTTAAACTGGGGAGAAAAACCCTGCCATCCACGCCCAAGACCAGCTAAGACCTTGGCTATGGCTGAGGAAGATCCTTAAGCTCCTCTCGTCATCGACGAGAATTGAACTTAAGACACTCCTTCTCAGGCATATGGTTGCGAAGCACAAAGCCACTAGGAACCGCACAGACAAGAAGACACCTAACAGAACAATGTGGTGATATAAAATCTGACATGTCTCTCTCTCTCTCTCTCTCTTAAATTTTGCTTAGCACATTGTTTTTTTCCAGCATGTTTCCTGCTCCATTTGTTCTAATGCTTACTAACCAATTATCAGTCTTCCATGGCAAGAATAACTTGCTTGATTTACTCTCCAGTGTATCCAAGTATCCTTCAGTTGAGTTCTGAAGAGGGATTTTTGGAAACAAATGCCTCTTTCAGCTTGATCTATGTATCTCATATACAGAACAAGTTCCCCCTTATTTGAAATATCTGTAGAAACATCTAAAAGAAGACTCACTCTGTATGTAAAGTATGATATAGGTACGCTATATCATACCTATTTAGCAGGGCTATTAAGTTTTTGAAATCAATAAATGGTTTACTGAACTTAGCTGTATTATATTTTAGACTCCATCTATTTTTTATATATATTTATCCCATACACAAAAGGCAGAAAAGCCTATAACAAACAGGTGCTGTGTGAGGGCAGGGTAAGGAATACAGTAATCAGTTGATATTCTTCTTGAACTGTTGAAGATTGTAGTCCTTTGGAAATGCTTCATGAGGGAGACTATTCTGTGAATGGGGGGAGCAGGTTTAGTGAGTATACAGTTTGACTGTACAAGGATGCTGAGCAGCTGTAGTACGAGTTCCTGTAGATCTGGCAGAAATATGAGGCATAATGGATTCTAGTTCTGAACCGATGGTCATGGAAATATCCATAGACAAAACAATGCAGAAATTAATCCTTTATGGGATCGTGGCTGAAGAGAGAGTCTAGAAGTGTCGTTTATCAACCAGACTGCCCTCTTCTGAACAGCATCAAGAATTTTTAGGGAGGTCTTAGGTGCACCATCCCTCACACGAGAGCAGTATTTCAATGGTTGGATTCGAGATTTGTACAAAGTAAGTAACTGTTTAGCAGAGAAATACAGTCTTGACTGGAAAAATATGCAATTTTTTTTTGTAAGCTCTTGATGCTATAGAAGTGATATGATTGTGCTAGGAAAGGTCATCATTCATCCTATCCAATTCCTACATAGATGATGATGGCAAATCACCTCATTTTTTTTTTACCTGAAGTATTGCATCATATGACCTGTAGCCTTCCATCTTTCTGACATTAGGAGAATCTTTAACAACCTGGATACCCAAGAGCCTTCTGGTCCTGATGAAATACCACCAGTTATGCTCCTGAACTAACAAACTGTTCTTTATCATCTGTGCACTATATTATTCTCGTCCACACGGCTAGCCTAGTTGCTTTACGTTTCACAACCATATGACTGGGGAAGAAGTGTCCCAGGTTCGATTCCCGTTGAAGACGTGAGAAACTTGAGGATCTTCCTCAGCCATAGCTAGGTTAGCCGGTCTTGGGCGTGGACAGCAGGGTTTTTTCCGCCAGTTTATCTGATGTTTTTCATCCCGCAAGCAGGCAAATCGGCCCCATGAACACACAGGGATACAGCCAGGAATACTTTGAGGCATAGGGGTGACCATTCTATCCTCGTATTTCGGTTACGAAATCCACGCATGCTTGGAGGGTTGTGGGCCTTAAAGGCCTGTTAAAGTCATTGAGATAGATAGACTATATTATTCTCAGCTGTTATCTGCTCTAACAGCATGATAAGTTGATGTGTGTACCATCCAACTATCAACCTATTGCTCTCACCTTGGTGTTGTCCTGAGTAATGGAGAATGTCATCACTAATTAAAGAAGTTGACATCCAGAGAACTCTCAATTAACTAATGACTACCAATATGGCTTTCTCCATTCAAGATTCATGACAGATCTCTTGTCCTGTGTAACCCACCTCTGGATATTTATGACGTTTCCAAGGTAATTTGATATTGCCTTTCATCAACGTTCTCTCAGTCAGTTGCCATCTTATGGGCTGCCTTCCTCTCTTTTTAATTGGCTTGCTAATTTTTATCTCTGGTTGTTATTCACTATGTGTAATGGTGGAAGGTGTTTTCCTCACTACTCTGTTATTTCACCAACCATCTTCCTTTTATATTTAAGCAATCTGATCTCACTAAACTCAAATCTGCTGATAATAGTACTCTACACTCATACATATACAATAAACCTTGCAATGCTGAAACATTTCAAGCTTAAGATCATCTATGATGAGTACTCTAAACATTGATGTTCATGCCATTTTGCATTGGGTGAACAACCTAGTCACCTTCAGCGTTTCCTAAACACACTTTTGTCTATTTTCTTGCAAAAAGAAACTTAGTTCTTCTCCACTTACTTTTGATAATGCTGAACTTAACAGTTCAGATCACTCCTCTTCAATTGACTGTTACCCCAAGCCTTTTCTGTCATAATCCATCATTTTTTTAGCTTCCAGAAAACTTGGTTTTTCACTAAATCATTACTTCTCTCCCATCACTTACTTATCCTGTACAAATAGCAAATCTGCCCAAACTTGAAAGACTGCTCTCACATTTGGGGTACAGCACCTAAGACTTCTCTAAAAATTCTTGATGCTGTACAGGAGAGAGAAAGAGAGTAGTTTGATTGATTGATGATTCCTCTCTTACAGACTCTCCATCACATAGATGGTCATTTTCTGCATTGTCTCTTCTACCGATATTTCCATGGTCACTCTTCAGAACTATTATGTTACTATCCATTATGTCCCAATTTTTGCTAAACCTACAGAAACACAAACAGCAGCTGCTGTTTGTGTTCAAATTTACATTTGAACTGCAGATTCACTAAACCTGTTGCTCTCAGCTGTCTATTATTCCATCAACCTCAGTTCTGTAGAACAGCCTTCCTTATGTAAGTATTTTTCAAGGACAAAATATTCAGCTCTTCAAGAAGAATATCAGCAGGTTACTTTGCTCTTGTCCTCTATCCCACATTTGGCAATTATTTGCTATAGGCCATGTGGCTTCTTGTGTGTGGTAGTGATGAAAAAATAATAATGATCTTTGCAATTTATAATAATAAATTGCAAAGGCAAGATCTGCCTTTCACAAAACTACTGCTCTCCCCCCCCTTCCAAAAAAAGTATCATATTTCTGTCTGCCCAACCATAACTTCTACCTTAACTTCACTAATACTTTCTCTGCAGGCAAGGCGGCTACATTAGTTATGGACAAATCCTCTGATAGTATCAACAGATCCAGCATTTTCAAGACCCTGGTCACCTCCATCACAATTGTTGTTTGAAGTAATCATCTCTTAGTCATCATCTAATATCTAATAATCATGTAGTACTATTGTATGATGAAGTACTACCTGATGAAGTAGTACTATAGTATTATAGTAGTACTATAGTACTATACTGATGAAGTAGTACTATAGTATGATGAAGTACTACCATCACAGCAGCCTACACGCTCCTGAAGGAGTGTGTAGGCTGCTGTGATGGTAGTACTTCATTAAGCTTACATTATTATTACCTTCTAAACAATTTTTCTTCAAATTACTCTAATACGGTCAACTTGCACAATAGCAAACTTGGACAGACTACGTGGAAGAGTTAGCTATAGTAGTTAGTTTGCTATAGATTTCTTTTTGCATAGTATTGTTACAGGAATTTATAGGGCTTTGGTTAGGACTTTTCCATGGATTGTTACAATGAATTATTGTGTTGCTATAGTGAAAGTCAGTTGTATTTGTTAGGACTCCAGTATCGTCAGATCTTATATTTTAATTTAAAGTATTATACCAATCCATCTTGGTCTTCCTCTGGATCATTATTCTGGCATCAGATATCTGTTTGGCTAACCTCCTTTCCTCTCCCGTTCTGTTTAAGTGATCATACCACTTTAGATTAGGTCTGTTCTTGCAAGCCTTCATATCTCCCTTCTTATGTAGTGGTATGAAAACTGACTTCTTCCAGTCTCTAGGCCATGATCCTGTCTCCTATATCCTTGTAATCAGTCTATGAAACACACTTATCCTGTCATCCCCTGTGACCTGATTAATTAGCTGACTTAATTAACTCTACTGAGATTCCATCTGCAGCCAGGGCCTTATTGCTGTTAAGCTGCTTAACTGCTGTTTCAACTTAATGCCTGAGTGGAGGAGGTTCCAAATCAGAATTTTCCTGGTGAGAGGACTCCTCCAAATTTTCTTTATGCCCTGTTTTGTACGGTTCTGATATATGATATGAATAAAGGAGATAAACATGTAAAAAGAATAGGTATTATTAAAAGATGAAAATAAATTCTTTAATAAACGATGTGATATTATTACTAAATACACTATAAAACTTGTGAAATTTAAAAATGAAAAATATTTAAAGATTATAAATTAGAACAAAAAAAAACAAAAAAACTAAAGGATAAAGGGAATGTAAAGACATCGAAAGTAAAATATAAAAATATATGATGAAAGATGAAATTGATTTATGGGATGAAGTGAGGCCTTTTGGGAAAGCCATCATCAGAATAAAAGAAAATTTCATAGTGTTTATTATATGTAGGCTGTTTCATTAAGGTATTTTGATTGGCTGAAAGTTTTTTATTGTTGGAGAACTGCCAAACCTCAGATATAATGCAGGGGCGAGGACATTGACAGTGTTGCAGTGTGTTTTTATTTCAATGGCTTCTGATATTCTTCACTTCATTTCATTTTTTTGTAAGCTAAAAATGGTTACTTTTTTATTTGTGTAATGTGATTGTATTGTATATATTGCTATTTCTGTAGTTGAGGTTTTTGGGTTGTTTTTTTAATTTGGATATGGATATATGTCAATGCTGATGGGGTGCTTAAGGGTCACAGCTGTATAACTGAGAGGAGACCTGCACATAGCCTTTAAAGGAATGCGGAGAACCGAGCAGGGCTTCTGACCTAATGTCCAATCCTCACCTTCTCGTGGTGCACCTTGTTGGGTATCTACCTGGATACTGAACAAACAAGGATGGGCTGGCAATTTGGGATTTAGCCGACCAAATTGTAAATATTGGCTTAAACCAAATTACGAAATGATGGTACAACATGACAAAATTTCATGCCGGCTGGGGTGTTGCCTGGTTAAACAAGAGCCCCCATTGTTTTCACCAGGGAACCAGAGTGAACAGTGAAAAGTCAGCTACTGGAACAAATCTGAAAAAATACCCCAACTCAACATCACCAGAGTTAAAGATTGGTACTATCAACATAAGAAGCCTGAATGGCAAAGAAATGGAGCTAGCTGAGGAATTAGATAAGTACCAGATAGACATAATGCAGATGACTGAAACAAAAAAGACAAAAACTGGTGAGATCTTTCTGAGCTATAAATACAAAATGTTATATTCAGGCAATGACAATCAAGGAAAAGAAGGAGTAGCCATTGTATTCAACACTAGATACGAGACTAATCTTCTTGAATGGCTGGCAGTCTCAAGTAGAATGATGTGGGCAAATATCAGAATGGGGAACTGTACAATGAGACTTATTTGTGCCTATAGTCCTACAGAAGGTTCTACTGAGGTAGAAGTGGAGGAATGTTTTGAGGATTTAGAGAAATCATCTGACACAATGAAAAAGGAAACGTTGGTCCTTGTTGGGGATCTAAATAGCAGAGTAAGAAATGATTCTCAGACATACAAAAATATATTGGGAAAATTTGGAGAAAAGACAAAGTTAATAATAATGGCAAATATTTGTTAGATTTCTGCTCAGGACATGGACTAGTTATTACTAACACCATGTTCCAACATAAAAATGTGCACAAATTCACATGGAGAGAAGAGGCAAGAAATAACTATGCTATTGTTGATAGTGATATTTTCTCCCTTGTGCAGGACACCAGAGTGTACAGAGGATTTGAAATTGGAAGTGATCACTTTTAATCTTGAGCAGGATAAAATTGAATTTCATATTGAAAAGAATAACATGTAAGAAAGTTTTAAAGCAAATAAAAGTTGAGCAGCTCTCAGATGTGAACTGTAGACTAAAATACACAAAGATTATTGAAGAAAAAACGAAAGAGTTTGAGAACAGAAACCAAACTTGAGAGATTCAGTGGCAAGCCTTGAAGAAAACCTTGATTGATTCAGCCAGAGAGTCATGTGGTGAGGTTGTCATCAAGGATAGAAAAATCAGAACTCCATGGTGGACACAGGAAGTTAAAGAGGCAGTCTCAGAAGGAAAAGAAGAAAGCATATCAAAAGTTTCTGGCAAATAAGTCAGCTTGTGCTCTTAGAGAATACAGAGACAATGTAAGAAAGCTAAACACTGTGTAAAACTAGCTAAACAAAAGGAATGGGAGGACTTTGGCAAGAACATAGAAAATAAGTATCAAGAAGGTGGTAAAATATTTTGTAGGTTGTTGAAGAAGCTTAGAAATGGAGGAAAGAGTACTGTAAAAAGAGTTAGAGATGATAAAGGTGACATGAAAATAGGAGAAAAAGATATCCTTGAAGTATGGAGTAATTACTTCGAGAAATTGCTAAATGAAACAAGCAATGATAGCACAGTGGTAAAAAACACTCAACAGGCACACAGTCAGGAATACATATCCATACATGAAGTAGAAAAAGCCATCAAAGGCTTAAAATGTGGAAAGGCAGCAGGAGTAGATGATATTCGACCAGAAATGCTGAAGTATGGTGGTATAAAAGTCTTACATTGGCTGCACTGCATAGTTCAGAAGGCCTGGACAGAGGGACGAATTCCCGATGATTGAAGTTGAGCTCTCGTATTACCCATATATAAAAATGGAAATAAAACAATGTGAGAATTACATTTCCGTACTGAGTGTGCCTGGAAAGATATATGTAAGTATAGTTGAGAAACGGTTGAGAAGAATTGTAGAAGAAAAGCTTGGTGAAGAACAACCTGGATGCAGACCAAATAGAGGCTGTCAGGATCAGATCTTCACTTTACGACAAATAGTTGAGAAATAATGGGAATATAACAAAGATCTCTATTTGAGTTTTGTAGATCTGGAAAAGGCATATGATAAGGTGCCAAGAGAGAGGCTATTCAATACGCTACAGTTTTATGGTATCAATGGGGCATTATATCAAGCAATACTTATTCTTTATTTGAGTTGTAAGTCAGCAGTTAGAATTGAAGGAAGTACAGGAAGATGGTTTAATGTTAAATCTGGTATGAGACAAGGATGTACATTATCCCAGATCATCTGTTATTCATTATCTATATGGATCACATTATGAAGGAAAGCGGTATTAAACATGATATCAAAATTGGAGATGTTAATGTCAGCTCTTTGTTATACTTATCAATAAATCCACTATGAGTCTGCAAGATTCCTTGACTAAATTGAATAACTGTTGTAATAGATATGGTATAAAGGTCAGCAGTAAAAAGACAAAGACAATAAGCAGAATCATTGAAAATGTCAACTGCGTTTTGAACAGAGAACCTGTGGAACAAGTAAAACATTTCACCTACTTAGGCACAATGTCTAGTGAAGATGGTAAATTAAATATGGAAATAGACAACAGAATCAATAAAGCTGGTTATATAGGAAGTCAATTGAATGAATTCATATGGAATAAGAGAGAAATTACTCGGAGCACTAAATTAGCTATATACAAGACAGTGTTCAAACCAATTTTGATTTATGGATCTGAGAGCTGGGTCAGAAGTAAAACACTTGACCAAAGACTAAAGACCACAGATATGAGAATCCTGAGAAAGATTAGAGGCGTGAACAGATGGCATCAAGGGCAATATCATATTAAAAACGAGGATATTAGGGAAGAACTTGACATTGTTAGCATCGAGGAATGCATTAGCAGAGCTAATCTCAGGTGGTATGGTCATTTAAACAGAATGGGCAAGACAAGATTGGCAAAACAAGAGCTCTCTGCCAGGTTGGCAGGAAAATGACCCAGAGGAAGACCAAGATATAGGCAGATTGATACAGTAAAAAGTGTCTTAGATGACAGAAATATAAGATCTGATAATATTGGAGTCTTGACAAGTAACAGACTGATCTGGAGGAAAATTGTAGATAAGAAGTTAGTAATGATGTAAATTTTTCTTGTAGTACTATAATAATCCTGTACACCCCTTGAAGGTAAATGGCAGGAATTTGGTGATGATGATGATGATAATGCTGATACAAGTGATAATGAAGTGATCTGATTGTAGATCCAATATAGGTGGCATTGCAGTTCAGTTGGCAAGGGAAAGTGATAGACATCATTGCAACACTGTAGGATGTCATTTTTTTTTTGTTATTTTTAGTTTATTTAACAATTTAGAATCACTGGTGAAAACAATTTTATAATCAGAATGTTTGAATATGCATCTCATAGCTTTATCTGTATTGAAGTTTTAAGATTTTATATTAGGAAATATTTACTTTCTCCTGAGGAATTTACATAGTTGATTAATTGTTGGGAGGTGACTGTCGATTGAGGATTTTTCTGGATTTCAAACCAGCATCTTTAGGGCCACCTGTCACGCTACACAGACACTAACAAAAAAAAAATTAAAATAAATAATAATAATAAAAAAAATAGAACTGACTGAATTCTAAATGGTAGTAATAATTGTATATTTGAGTCTACATTTCACCCTTGAAAACTGCTTCACCTTGATTCTTTTTAAAACTTTCTTACACATTTTCCCCTTCAATATGATATTCGTTGTGATCCTGCTCAAAACTAAATGATGATCACTTCTTATGCAAAATCTGTGTATTATGTCCTGAACCAGCAGAAAGATGCATACCATAGCATCATAACTAATGCTCTGTTAAATCGGGGATCAGAAAACCTTTTCTGAGAGGTGCTGAATAATAAATATTTTAGGCTTTGTGAGCCAAGAGGTAAAATTTAAGGATATTGCACACTTATATATAAGATGGAAAATGAAATTAATGCATTTTTTTTTATGTGGCTTTCACCCATGAAAGGTTTTTGTAAACTATAGTACATTTGTATCTTTGATGGACTAAGGATTTTTTTGTTTGTATATTTTATTTATATATTTTTTATATAAATATATATATTATATATTTATATATTTTTATTTTATATAGGTTTTGTATTTTTATTTACTTTTTTTTTAGTCTTGAAACCATGCTCTAGAGACCAAACATGGAACTTTTATAAGCCACTTCAGATCTCCAATAAGCAGGGCAGGCGATGATATTCATCTCCCATCCCCACCTAATGACATCTGCAAACATCGATGCTTATGGCAGGATTCAAACCTGCAACCTATTGATTGGAAAGTGATATGCTAACTACTCAGTCAACCAGGCTGGCATATAATTGTGTCCAGACAGATTTGAGAGAAATTAGTGAGAAATATGGAATTATTTTTATGAGACATAATTATGCGTAATTGGAGTTCAAAGTTCCCAATCATCAAAATCTGGTGTAAATGCTCATCAGTTAAAGCTGATCTCTAATGAGATTTTATGTAATTCATCTTGTCTTTTCACATAGTTATTGACATTAATTCATGAGCAAAATATTTCAATATTGGGCACTTGAAAGACCTTTTATAGAATTCTTTCACACCCTTCTTGGTATTTGTCTTAGTATTCAACTGTTGTAATCATACACAGTTTAAACAACTTACCATTGGTAAATGGCTTTCTTTACTTAGATAACAAATGAACTGCTTGGAAAGTTGCTTTACTTGCATCTTCATTTCTTTTTTTTTTCTTCCTTATGAAAACATTCTACTCTATCTAAATATTGTATTTAAGTTTTCAAATTTGTCGTACCGTTGCCATCCTGTAATTTGGGAATAGTGTAATAAGTGCTTGGATTGATAATATTGATGCACATTGTATTCTTTTAGCACCACTGTAGTGTCTTGCATAATAAGTACAATGTTTTGCTATTTAATTCAGTAGCAACATTCATATTAAACTTTTCTCTTTTATCACTTGTGGTATGATAGGTACCTACTGATTATTTTAAAAACAAAAGAAAGAAAAAAAAAACATCAATCAGTCTCTCTGTCTTCTAAAACATTTGAACATAAACAAATATGTACCAATATAGACCGATGTAAACTCATGACATGTGCAACTGAGAAACATGCACTCTGATAGTGTGAGCAGCATCAGTGGCAGTGTTTTCTCTTGCTAATGAGAGTACAACATACAGTCACTGCTGCAACTACATGTGTGGCACAAAAGCAGTAGAGAGTATGCAACTGAATGAGCATGGCTGCGTCACATTGTTTTAGTGTCCACAGAGTAAAACCATCCTTATATTGCTTGTACAGTAATAGGCAGCAGACCAGATCAGATTTGGATGGATAGATGGATTGGATTGGATTTCATTTCACGAGAGGAAAAACGACCATGACGCCGACCTAAATCATGGTAGATTGATGATATCATCAAATTTGTAGGAGTGACATGGAAAAGGAGAGCCATGGACAGACAGTTTTGGAGTAATCTTAGAAAGGCCTTCATCCAGCAGTGGATCGACAATGGCTGATGATGATGATATGGATGGATGGTTCAAAAGCTAACATATAAGTAAACAATGTAGAGCATAATTTCAAATAAATTATATACTTTTTTACTGTACATTGTGTTTAATGAATAATGGCCTCTGAGTTATCCATATGTTAGCTTTCGGGTGCTATTTGCAATCAATTAAAATGATCCCATTTGGTACACTTGAGTTGATTTGAATTATAGCCTAGGCAACAAAGCCATGAATCTCATATATTATGTGTTAATTGCATGTGTTTTCCAGCTGGTTTGTATGTTATGCAAGACAAAAAGTCCAAGTTTTCAGGAGGTGACAGGAAAAATAGGAGAGCATCTTTCCAGCAAAATAATGTATACTTTGCTGAAAAGATGTTCTCCTATTTTTTAAAACTTTTCCCTATCAAGTTAAGGTTAAGTCTTCTCCATTCATTGATGAGAAGGAATTCTAGAACACCTCAATAGCCGTTTTGATTAAATCAAAATTTAATCAAAACAGCTTTTTTTTTTTTTTTAGTTATTTTTGATTAAATTCACTTGTTTTTTTTCATCTGTCAGTGAATAATTTACAAAAATTACAGATCCCAATAAGAGATAAAAATCAGAATTTTTATCTCTTATTGGGATAAAAATCAAATCAAAAAATCATAAATATACATAATAATAATACATACATACTATATAATAATCTTAGAAAACTTATTACTATTCTGAGAAATGCTTTTAGCGGGTAGTTTTTTTGTGTTGTTGATTTAAAAAAAATTATTCTTCCATTTCAGGTTAATGGTTATGATTTTACTATGGTCACACATAGTAAAGCTGTTGAATATATCAAGAAGCATCCAGTGCTTAATATGCTTGTTGCTAGGAAAGGTGTTACCCATTCATGAAGAATGGAGAAAATTGTCAAAATAAGATTTTCTAAGCACTAGCAGGCTAGTTGCTTATTTGTTCATTTTTAGTGATCAGTGGATCCTGACCATATTTTGTGTGAATTTTATATATTTTCAAAAAGGTAGCAACATTGTCATATGTACACAACAGAATTTATATATATATATATTTATATATATATATATATATATATATATATATTAAAGCTACAATTTTTCAAGTATAATATGTATTTCTTAAATTTTCCTAAGAGATACAAAATCCTTTTTCACTAGGTAGAGCAATTTTTGATGTAGCTTTTTTGACAATATCTTTATTAATATAATTTTGAAAAAGAAAACCATAAAGAAGTAAGCGTTTCTATGTTGTGTCATAATCGAATTATACCTTGGGAAATTTAAAATCAAAAATAAGCTCTTTTCTTCTTGGTTTCTTTCAACATTTAATATAGCTGCATATTTTAGAATGTTGGTCTGCATTGCCATATAATGTTCCAAGTATTTTTAGGAAAATTACTAAAAGTATCGCTGTTCGTAATGTATGCTACATAATAATGTATAATATAATATGTATTATCTTTTATAATATGGTTGACTCTCACTCACTATGGAAAACTCATAGGGACCACAGAAAACTTGCTATATAGTGAATTGCCTTTAGCATAGCATTGTACCTATGGGACTTTACTTATGACATTTAGTTTGCTGTAGTGAGCAAGTTTGTTATAATATTGTTTGCTATAATAAGAACTACATATACATATATGTATTCAGTATATTATTGAAATTAGGATTTACTCGGGATGTATACATTTATAAAAATAAATTTAACTGACTAGAACCCGAGAAAGTATAACAAAAACCTTTAATACATCACGACTAGTTTCATCGGTGCTCCGACTTCTTCAGGTGAGAAATAAAAAACATAAGATATAAAAATAACAAGGTAAAAAACATGGACTTTCCAGCTTAATAAAAAGCAGAATAGTAACAGTCATATTTGAATAGGTGACCGCGTGCTACCGTTGGCATGAGTTGAATGTGTGCGACAGCTAATTTTAGAGCGCCAGTACTGGATTACTGCACTATGGGAATCAGGCAAATTGTAGCTTAGATTGTTGTTCAAATGTGAAGGGTCCAGAACTATTTCTTTTGATTCGATAATTCTTCTTTCGAATTCATCCTTGCATATATATAAATTAGTAGTGCGTTCCCAGTCAACTTGATGTGGCTGTTCTTCAAGGTTAGAGTTTGCCGAGAAGAGGACATGACTGGAAAGGGCGCTCGCTTGTGTTCTACTGTAAGAGATGTCACATCTATGTTCCTCAAGACGAAGTGAAACAGATTTATCTGTCTGGCCAAAATAAGGTCGACCACAGTCACACAAAACTTGATAAACACCAGGAAAATGCAGTTGGTTGTGTTTTGGTAGACTCAGAAAAGAACGAAGTTTTGGCAGAGTAGTATAGTCGGTCTTTATGTTGAATTCCTTCAAAATCTTAGCTAGTTTTGGGGTCTCGTAACATCACTAAACATTTGAGACCACGCCAACATCCTCGACAAGAAGATGATTCCAACCCTATCACTCATATACAGTTACCATTTATCAGCTCTCTTACCCCAAAACTAGCTAAGATTTTGAAGAAATTCAACATAAAGACCGACTATACTACTCTGCCAAAACTTCGTTCTTTTCTGAGTCTACCAAAACCAAAACACAACCAACTGCATTTTCCTGGTGTTTATAAAGTTTTGTGTGACTGTGGTCAACCTTATTTTGGCCAGACAGATAAATCTGTTTCACTTCGTCTTGAGGAACACAGACGTGACATCTCTTACAGTAGAACACGAGCGAGCACCCTTTCCAGTCGTATTCTCTTCTCAGCAAACTCTAACCTTGAAGAACAGCCACATCAAGTTGATTGGGAACGTACTACTAATTTATATATATGCAAGGATGAATTCGAAAGAAGAATTATCAAATCAAAAGAAATAGTTCTGGACCCTTCACATTTGAACAACAATCTAAGCTACAATTTGCCTGATTCCCATAGCACAGTAATCCAGTACTGGTGCTCTAAAATTAGCTGTCGCACACATTCAACTCATGCCAACGGTAGCACGCGGTCACCTATTCAAATATGACTGTTACTATTCTGCTTTTTATTAAGCTGGAAAGTCCATGTTTTTTACCTTGTTATTTTTATATCTTATGTTTTTTATTTCTCACCTGAAGAAGTCGGAGCACTGATGAAACTAGTCGTGATGTATTAAAGGTTTTTGTTATACTTTCTCGGGTTCTAGTCAGTTAAATTTATTTTTGTAAATGTATTCAGTATATACATATATGCATGCATGCAGACACAAATGCTCACACTTTCTCTCTCTTTCTCTCTTTCATTACCATAATAAATAGTGAGTCAATTATAGCATGCTCACTACTACAACAAACAACTGAATAGTCTTGACCATAGCTCAGAAGCATCAAGGTTATAATAGAGAATAATTACAACAAACTATTCCTTTGGTTCCTACAGGTTTGCTGAAGTGAAAGTTGACTGTGCGCGTGTGCGTGTGAGAGAGAGAGAGAGAGAGAAATAATATACGGAATTTTGAAAATGTGAAGAACAGAGCAGGAAAGAGCTTTAACTTATGTATATTATGTTCAGTAGTATTACTTTGTGTTTCATAGTTTAAATAACATATTTTATTTCTATACTGTTAATGATTTATAGAAGATTATTGGTAGCTGATTTTTTTTAGAAGCTGGCTTACATTATGGTGTGAAAAGTTGTATTATATTTAGATTTCACAAGGAAGGTTTTGTGGAGATCTTTTGAGTGATAAAAGAAAACATTTTTATTGTAAAATATAATCTTTATTACTGTCTTTTATATTAAAAAAAAAAAAAGTATACCCCACATATTTTTAATAATCAGCACACTGAAATTGTAGTTTATTTATTTCTGTTAGTAAGTTAAATATCTACTGTTTCTTTAATTCTTATAAAAATAAAAGTATATAAATGCTTTATTTGGGTCTAGTCAGTTTAAGGGCAGTGACATTGAAATGTCATTAGTAGAATTAAAGAAGAATAATAGTGTAAAAATGTTCACTCACTTGGAAGATTTTGACAAGTCAGAGTAAAACTTGTATTGTAATGGTCGGGAAAGATTTTTTTTTCTCTTATTTTCTATTCAAAGACATTTTTAAAGACTAAGCATATCATTTATTTCAAATAAATGTGATAGATTATTTATAATGTGAAATATATATGTGTATTCTTTGGCTCTTGACTACATTTTTCATTCAAGTATGTATTTTTAAAAGGTTTCATATATGATTTTGACAATATAATAGCTAACTATATGATCATGAATAAATGAATTCGTGCTCTTATTTTCAGTAATTTAAAAACAAAATAAAGATCAAAGTATTTTTATACACTAAACATTTAAATTTAAAATTATTTTATGACTATTAGAAAAAGTAACATTTGTGGAAAGATAATATGCAGTGACATGTATAAATAACTGTAATTATGACATCATCCTCATTCTTGTCAGCTGACTGATATATGAAACTTATTGCAAATGCGCAGTCTCCAAAATTTACTGAAATATAGTTTCCAATTTTTAAGATGTGATTACTATTCTTGTAATTCAAGAGGTATTTATTGGAGCAGTGTTTTATTATTAGCCTTATTTCTGCAGTGGTGAGTGAATTTACACATGACATCAGGTAAAGTAATTTTAGCTTTGTATTTATTCTTATGGCTTCTGAATACAGTGGCAGCAGAGTGCCACAAATAACTGTAAAAATGAAATAAAATTATTCCAATAATTAAAAGAATTCGTTACTTATGGGGAGAGAATTGTTCTTGAAATGTAAATTTGTTTCACAACTGTGTTCTGCAGCACCTCTAATCACCATCTAATACACAAAGTCTTCATTCTTCCCTATTTTCTGATACTGATCTTACTTTCTTCTTATCTTTTTCTTTTTTATTATATGATTTCAGAAAAGAAAAATCCGTATCCTGCCTTGAAAATAAAGAATTACATAAAGGGGAAAAAAAATCTTAATTTTAACTGTTGTATTGCATTATTTTATCCTTTAATTCCAGTGTTCTTAAGATTTATCTTCTTTCACAAGTTTATAACTTGCAAAATATATTAAGTTAAAAAATATCTTACATTTAGATATTCAGATCATTTTGTTATAATGAATAGAAATGTATCGATCAGAATGTTAATGGACAGATCATCCATGTACCACAGTCATAATCCTATTTATTTATTGATTTGTTTGATACATTTAGCTGTTTGTGAAATTGTTAATTGTACTCCTCTCTTATTTTTAGCATGATCAATTCTAATGGTTTCTTGAAATTTCTGTTTTTGTTGAAAGAAACAGTGCTGGTTAATTTTATTGCACAAATTATGTTTGGCAAAAAACTTTAAAATTGTGAAATATCAGCAAACCCTCTTTCAGTCTGTATTAAAATATTATATAATGCTATTTTCATTCGTTTAAAAAAAAGGTCCTGTTTGAAATTTGAAGGTTAAATTGCATTGCATTAAGCTTTTCTTAATGAAAATTTTATATTAATCTGCATGGAAAGCTGTGTAGATTAATATGAAAAATTTGCAATTAATTCATGCTATTTATTCTGGCTCTCTCTCAGTAGATAACATCTCCAATCAGTGGCCTATGTGTTCAAATGCCATAGACGTAGATGTTTGTGCATGTCATATCCATGATTTTCATTGTCTGGTGCAAATCTTCCTCCCTGCTTACTAGAGCTTGAAGTGGCTTGAAAAAAATTCCGTTTGGTTTAGGAGCGAGGTTTTAGATTATCTAACCTTTAGTCTGTTCACAGGTACTAATGAACTGTAAGTTTGAAGCCTTTTATGGGTAGGATTAATATATAATCTGTGTGTTGAGCTTAAGTGCTGTAAGGACATCATGTTGGAGGCTTAATGGAGTGTATACAGCACTCAGAAAGGATTAAAACAGATTTTAATACTTCCTATATTTTGTCTGAAATTTTTTGTAATCTCTGAAGATGTTTCAGCATCTTCAGGAATTACAAAAAAATAATGTAGCATATACACAAATACCACACAATACTAAGCTAACCACGTGGGTGACTCTCAAGTCCTATTTAGGTGGTGCGTTCTCTGTGTGACTGTAAGTGGCCTAGAATGTAAGATGGGATCTGATGATTAATGTTTCCCAAATCTTTGGAAGTTTAATGCAACCATATTTATTTAGATTTGGTTGATTCCTGAGAGCTGCTGCAGATTCTAAAAATAGTCTCTCTTTTTTGAATTTACTGTGGTGGAGCATGGTGGTTTTTTTCCAAGAGATCCTGTGGGTTGTATCCAAGGCATGGTCAGCCAGGCCTGACTGACCATAGTCGTGGTTGCTAATATATGACTTGTGTTCTTCTAAGCAGATGATTACTGATCTACCTCTCTGTCCAAAGTACACCAGCTTACAGGAACAGAATACTTTATAAACTCCAGGCACTGAGAGAGAAGGGAGCTGATCTTTTGTAGAACGGATAAGGATAGAAAGCTTGCGGTGGGGTTTAAATGCTGTGTAAAGGTTGTACTTTTTTAGTCTTGGCTATTTTTTCTGATGTGCTACAGATGTAGGGTATGGTGATAACATTTCTGAACTCTTTCTGAAGAGATGGGTGGGGAATGGGGGAGGAACTGATTATTTTTTTAATACTATAATTGCTGTAGCCATTGGAGAGGAAGGTGTTGTGGTGGTTGAGCTCAGTTGAAAGGGCAGTTCCACTGGAACAAAGATTGTGAGTGCTCTTAGTTAGAGTTTTAATAATGCCATATTGTTGAGCGGGATGGTGGTGGGAGAGTTTGTGAATGTATTTGCCTGTGTGCATAAGTTTTCTGTACAGTGAAGGAAAGTGTACCATTAGGAAGGCATGCAACTAAGGTGTCTAGGAAGGGTAAACTATTGTTATTTTCCTTTTTCATTGTAAACTGGATTCTTGGATGTAGGCCGTTGAGGTGACTGAGGAAGGAGTTTAATGTCTCTGTGCCATGAGGCCAAATGGAGAACACGCCCCTCTGAAATCTTCTATCTGGCTAAGATATGTAGATGATGTGTTCTCTATTTGGCCTCATTTACAAATTATTATTACAAATATCTATTTGTAAATGGCATAAATGAATAATTTATTTACATCAGATAAGCAAACGAAAAATTTAGAATAATTTTTGAAAATGAACAAGTTCTTCTGTGAATATCTTGGCTTAAGGGAACCCAACCAGTTTGATCATCAATCTACATTGTTAAGTTTTTCCGTTTTGGTAATAAGATTGCCAAGTTTATGGATAACTGTAGTATTAAGTATTTTAACACTTTTTTAGCTTCACTTAGAACTTAATCTTTGTATTTAACCATTAAACCCCGCTCAACAATATGGCATTATTAAAACCATTTGTATTTAACAACTGTAACAATAGTAGTGCAAGGTAAGTTTAGCCTATGGCCTCTCTTAGTGTTTGATACACCATAGTTACTTAATTTCATAATTTTAATCTTAGTATGCAACAGGTTTATGCATCTCTTCTTTACACTGGAGCAACATCACCTTTACTTTGAATTTTATTTGCTATTTATAAACAGTTTATAATTAATAGCAAAAAACAAAGAAACTTAGCAAGCAGCAATGTCATAAATAAACTGAGTTCACAAATACTGCATGGGTTGATTCATTGCAGCGTCTTGTCACTAAAACCATTGTGTGAATGAATGCAGCATCATATAAATGGGCATTGGTCATAACTGAAAAATGTCATATGAGTGAATCATTGTAAATCAAAGCATTGTAAGGCATGATGATGGTATTACTATTGTCTCAGAAGAAAAATAGGGTGTTTTCTCTCATTCCATGGTGAATTTAATTCTCGGGGTTGAGTTATTTCAATATATTAAAAATGTAATATTCAATATGTCCATGTCTGGTCCATATAGTGAACACATCATCCATCTAATGCAATGTATATGGAAGATTTTAAAATGTGCACAGTTTGGTGCTGATGTCATATGCATGTGTGTGTATGTGGAGGATATAGTGTTTTATGCAAAGTTATTTATTATTATTGTTATTTCATGACACTTAATCATGTATCTATCCATCAGCCATATTCATATCACCAGTTTCATATCCATTCTCATTTGCTGTTGGTGGTGTAATACAGTTCCATGTGTATACCATCAGAATCCAGCACTATCATCTAGTAGCCATTCATTTTATTGAACACAGCTGTTTACTGTTATAAAATGTAAGTAAATTACAAAGGTATGACCTATCTTTCACAAAGCCATGCTGCCTCCACATACGAGTATCATATTCTATTTCACTCATTCCTGAATTTTGTCTTTGACCAACTTTTTTGATACCTTTACTGCTACTTCCAGGATATAGATTGGTCTATAATTTGTTCTTGCTATCTTGGATTTTCTTTTATGCAGTGGAACTGATTTGTTTTCATTCTACTTCTTTAGGACTTTATCAGATCTAAATCTCAAGTTAAACACCTGGTCAGCAGCAATGCCAGTTTCTTTGCACTTTGTTGTGATATATAGACTGTTCCATGTAATCTCATGGCTGCATTCACATTGCAATTCTATAATATCCTAAGCACAGATATGGCACTGGTATCCAAAAACTAAGGATGAGCTACGTTTTTACCTATATATGAAAAACTTTTCGTGACTACAGCCTAATGTGGACATAAATTTGTCAGCATATTAATAAATTATATTACACAAAAACTGTGTTATAAATTTCATACAAATTAAATTGCAATATGTTTTTGGAAAAAATTGCAAATTTCCTAAGGATGTTGTTAAGGAATTAAAAGTGCTTATGCGGAGAGACATTTCAGTATGGAATATGTCCAGCTGAACTGCAACAGCTCTCACAATGTCATACCATGCTTAGCACCATGTGATTCAGAAATTCTTGAGACAAACTGGCCCATTCCTCCTTCAGAGCAAGGCCTTGTTTGTTTTCTGGAGGGGGATTTTGAGCAGCAATACATTTCCCTAATGCATCCCAGACGTGTTCTATGCAGTTGAGATCTGGGGAGCATGCTAGCCACTAGATTTGATTAATATCCTTGGTCTCCAGAAGTATCTTCGTTGTTTGTGTACAATGTGGGCATTGTTGTCTATAAAAACCATTTTTTTTGTCTATAGCACCATGGAGCAATCGAACATAATGTTGAAGAACTTTGTTGCAATGTATTTCACCAGTCATAGCCCTTTTTTCTAGCACTTGTAGCTCAGCATGTACATTAAGCATAATTCCTCCCCACACCATGACCCCAGCACTGCCATATCTATCCCTTTCAAGAACATCCTCGCAGTGGTAAGCAGCATCACTTTCACGCCAGATCAAGTGTTGTCTAGAATCGGAGGAAAGACTAAAATGACTCTCCTCTGTAAAGAGTTCATTAGCCCATTGGTGCCTTGTCCAATTCTCTCTGATATTGCTTCCTTCAGACCCTGCTTGACCATTTTCCATGCACTGTTAACATCCTTTCTTTGCAGATTCTTATGCCATGAGGCTACTTCAAGCTGTCTCCTAAACTTGTCATAATCACCTAGCCCTATAGTTTCTAATATACCTATTAACTAAAACAGGCAGACCCTTTGTTTGGCAAAACATAAGTCAAGACCATATGTTTCTTAAATCTGATTTTTATGAAATATGGTACATAGGTATGGCAGGGTGTTAGCAACTGTTGGTGATAACTCACTCACTTATTGCCACTATTAATACTGACAGCATTGGCTTAGGCAGAATCTACTCTAAGAAAGAATACATTTGTTCTTTATTAGATCAACTAACAAATGTAAACTGATCCTCTGTTATGATTGTGGTTAATTCTTTTTGATCTGTATTCAGTATTCCAGTTAGTTGAATAAAAATGAGATTAAAATATTCAATAACAAATAGTTATAGAAAATTTTAACAATGAACTTTAATGTTATATATTTTAATAATTTGTTATCCATTAACAAATGGTGACAAACATGAAACAAAGATACTACAATAACAAATGCAGATAGCATTAGTATGTTTATTCAGTAAATGCTCACTTTACAGTGATTAAGATAATTGGCAAAATCTTTATTGGTGGCTTCTTGACAGTACTGTGTTTGGATATCCACACACACACACTATCTCTCTCTCTCTCTACCAATAATTGTCTGTACACTTTAGCAATTTACAGTTGATACCAGTAGGCAGACCCTAATATTGGGTATGCCCACCTTTGGCTTTGATCACCTCCTGCACCCTTTGAGGGAGGCTTTCCACCAATGTGTGACAGGCATCAGATGGTATTTGTCTCCATTCCTCCATCAAAGCAGCACTGAGTTCAGTGATAGATCAAGGACATGCTGCTCTAGACCTCAATCGGCGCTTCAATTTGTCCCACAGGTGTTCAATGGGATTCAGGTCAGGACTCTGCACAGGCCAGGGCAGTCATTTAACACCAATCTCTTCATATCGTTCCATAAAAACTTCACAGTGTAGGCAGCACCTGATTATCCAGAATATCAAGGTACTTAGCTGTTTTCATGAAACCACGGACAACGACCAGTGGTCCCACTTCAAACTAGCTGAATGCACCCCACACCATTACTCCTCCACCACCAAACTGTACTGTGGTACAACACACTGCGGTAGCAAACGTTTACCAGACTGCCTCCACACCCACACTTGCCATCAGACTGAAAACAGGTTAACCTTGATTCATCGCTTCTGAGTACTGTTTACCACTGGTCAATTATCCAGTTCACACGCTCTTTGCACCTGGCCAGACGAGCCGCCTTGTTCGTTGTTGTGATGTTTGGCTTATGTGCCACTGCTCTTCTGGGGAAACACAGTAAATACAGTTCTTTTTTATAGAGTATTAGTGCTCACCATGGTGTTGCTGGCACTCTGGAACTCATCACAGATGGTCTGTGCCAATTGTAGCCAGTTTTTGCATGCCATCCATTTTTACATTCTTCTGTCCCTGTCAGTCAGTTTTGGCAGCAACCCTGGGTGTTTTCCTGCACTAGTGAATGCCAGAACATCTCCATTTGTTGATCACATCGCCAACCGTTGATTTTGGATGCTCCAGTTGAACGGCAATGCCATGTATGGACATGCCACCAGTGTGACAGCCTACGATGACACCTTTCTCAAAGTCACTGAGTTCACATAGTATTGCCATACCACCTGTATTCAACTGCTACAATGAAATACTGCTTCCTACTACTATCTGTACACCAGTTGTTATATTAATAACAAACCTGGAATGTTCCATAACTTCAAATAATAGGGGTGTCCAGACAATTATTGGTAGATAGTATATGATAGAGCAGAATCATTGAGGCAGGACCAATTTGTACATTAATGATAATGAAATGATTTTAAAAAGAATGGTCATTTGTTTGCTGATGGTGCTAAAAGGGAGAGGATTTCACTGCCTTTATAAGTGACAAAGTAATCTTGCAGAATGATTTAAATAAACTAACACTATGGGCAAAGGATAATGGTTGATGGTTCTATGGGACAAAGTATAAGGTAAGAAATTGGAGAGGGATTTGAAATTTAAGAGTGAGAGTGGACAGAGTATAAGTTCAGAATTCATATTGCAAAAGTGGACAAAATATCACAAAGGATTACTTGGATGTTGAAAAACAAGCAGACAAGTTAGGTATGAGGAAATTATTATCCTTAAGTATGATCTTTCTTTATATGGTTCAATACAGCTGCATCTGGATTGTGCACAGATTTGGTTGGGGGAATGCAGACGAGGAAGTGATGTAGAGGATCCAATTGATTACCAAAATGGTAGCATTTGTGAATTTTCCCTATAAGAAAAGGATAAATGGTTTAGTTACAAAATCTGGTTGATGACTAAAGAAGAGAAGATATGATAGAAAATGCTTCAGCTACTGAAGGAATTTTATAAGATTGATACAAAGAAATTTTCAATGCATGGCAGGTGGAGAAGAGAACAAGGGATTACTCGTGGTTGGTCCTTACTCTTGTTAACTATATTAAACATCTCGATCGAGTCTGAAGACATCATTGAGATGCTCAGATATTAGTGGGGGAAAAAAGCTTTAAAGTGATTAATTTATTAACAGTAGCATGAAATTAATGGATATCTATATTTACCCTAGGCGTTCTTCTTCTTCTGGTAAATAAATGAAAATTCTGTGTGAAATTTGCTGTGTTTTGTATAAGTAACATTATATGATGTTATTTGGAAAACGTTTTCTACTGAAAAGAGCTGAAATTATATAGACAATTCTATAATTGTCTGTAATATTAATGCAGTTGTGTTCTAATTTTTCAGTTGCATGTACTGTGCTTGAAAAATTTTTCTGAAATTGATATTAATTTTGATTGCACAGTTATAAAATGAAAAGATGAGTTATTTATTTAATACATCTTTAATAAGTAAGATTATTATTATTATATATAACTTTATTTCCTCCACATGGTCTTGGTGTAGAGGAAATAAAGTGCTATAACATGGTATGAAACCAAAAACTAAAATGGAAACTCCTTGCAGGAGCTTCTATTCTTAACACTGAAATATTTCTTATCACTTCCACTAGCTCTTGGGTTGTGAACCAATAGTATATACTTGAGAAAGTTAGAATAATGGGGGGGGGGAGAGTACTAAACATAACTTTCTTCAAGCCACTTTGGGACTCTCATAGTACTACCCTTGGTGGTATTGCACCAGGCAATGCAAATTATCCACTCTGATACTCTTGCCTATGGAGTACAGTTTCATAATGTTAGTAGTGGGTATGAGTTTTGTCTATGCCAGTTTTTCTTTTTAAATCTTTGTGGTATCTTGTCATAAGCCTAAAAAGATGGAATCCTTAACAAGTTGCATTTGTACAAATATCTTTTCCCTGATTATACTTGCTTAGGCATGTTTATTGTTAATTTTCCAGTTTTTATTGCAAAACAAAAAAAAAAAAGTATACAGTAACCATTTTCCAACAGTTATCTGAATAAAAGACTGTGCTTTGAAACATCATTTAAAAATATTTTGTTAACATCAGTAAAACATTTGATATGAATAACATATGCTGCTTATTTGTTACTGTATTAAACTGATTTGAAATTTAAATCATTATCCTAAGAAAGTTTGTGTGATTAGACTACAAGAGAGTAACATGTTCATGAAGCTATATGACAAACTTGGATATATGAAGAATGCTTTCACAGTTTTATATATCATGACCCTGTTTTCCCCTATTTGGTTTCATCCTGTAAGCATTTAAAAAAAATTTCACCAAGTGCCAAATGTGAAATGACCATTTTTTCAGTTATATTTTTCAAAGGATCATCTTTTCTGTAATACATTTATGATACCATTGCACATTTTCATATTTCACACACGTCTGCACTGAGCTGTGAATTGTTGTCAGTGTGTTTTTTTACAATGCAGATATTGTGATATTCATATCTTGAACATTTTCAGTGTGTTTTAATTCTTCATGTACTGAAATTTTCTCTAATGAAAATAAAATATATAAAATTTTTTTTAGTAAAATGTATTTTTGCAGTATTATAAAGAAGTCATGTTTTTCAAGTAATCGACTGTGCTGTATAATGGAAAATTTGGAATATATATATATAATATAGGGTTTTTGAAAAGTGAGATCACTCATTATTTGGTATCTGAAGTATCTTTGGACTTGGGTAACAGCCTAAACATGATGTATGTTCTTTTATATTATTCACTGCTATGTATGTGCTCATGTTTAAGTTTAAGGAATGCCCAGAAATCATAAGGGGGGGGGGGGGGCTGATGAGATCAACACTGTAGAGTAGTATTCTAATGTTTGCCAGTGCTTTCCCCACATACTACTCTATACACCATCCTCCATTTCATTCATGTGCCATCTCCTATCTAGGAGGTTGATTACCATGATATGACTCATGGTTAACTATGGGCATAACATATGCTGAGGACCCTATCCCTTCCACATATTTTCGTAAGTATTCATGACTGTAATCCATGTGTGTTCACGGGGCCGGTTTGCCTGTTCTGAGGAATGAAAAATCAGAGTTTTCGGGTGAAAAAACCCTCTACCACCATATGAGACTGTCTAACTCACCTTTAGTCAAAGGAGACCAGATAAAGGTTCCTCACATCATGGACAGGAATCGAACCCAGATCTTTCTGACAAAAGGTCTTCATCTATACTGACTGAGCTATGGAGGCTCTATACGCTACCCCCACCCTGCCCCATCAAATCAACTTTTTCTTTTTAGAACTGCTTACAGCAAATGAGTTAAATGTTTTTGAATAATATTTGTCAGTCAGATGTTCCTTTTGAGATACCTAGTACAGAATTCAAAACATTTTCAACCCTTGGGTTCAAAAAAAAAAACTATTCCATCATTCTTCCAGATATGACATTTCTTCAGTTTCTGTGTTACTAAACAGTGGACTGACAAACAATGATATAAGTAGTTGCAAACAACAACAGATAAGTACTTTGTTTAGTAAGTCGCATTTTGATGGAAGACTTCCATGCATACTTATTTTTGTTTGTTATTACAAATCTATTCTATGCACACTCAGCACATGTTTAACCCATATGTAGTAGTGTGAGAATGCTTTTCAGATACATTTAAATCAGCAAATAATTCCTATAATGATAATTTTCTGTTTTAGTCTAACAGCATTCCTTGGTCTTCCTCTGAATATAACCAACAAGCATTTCTTTCCTCCTTCCACCACCTGAATATCAAAATTTTAAAACATCTGGAAATATATTCGCAATGGAATACAATAACAGCGTTGTACTATGGATTCACTGAATGTGAAATTGTAAGTTGATGCATGCATATTATTGATCAAGTCCATATCTGCATTGAACAAGTAGTGTTGCCAGTGTCACTACTTTTTTTAAACATCTGTTATGTACTTGGTACAATGGATGTTTATACAAGGTATATATCATGAGGAATACACATTATACAAATGGTATATGTCTTGTGTATATACTTAGTTTGTGTGTGTGTGTGTATATACACACACACACACACACACACACACACACGTCTCATAAAAAGGAACTATACAAGCTCATCCAGAGTTTTAGAAACATCCATGCCTGAGGTAATATCCAAACCCACAACCCGTTGGTTGGAGAGCAAATATGCTATCCACTGGCCAACCAGGCTGGCCATATACCAGCAAGTTACTTTCCTGTGGCACAGAAATGCAGTCAACCTCAATTATAATTTTTTTTCTAATTTTCTGACTATAGCTATCCTATTACACAGTAACTATACTAAACAAATTTTGGGAACAGTACTATATTTCAGGGAATCCTAAATTACACACCACCTCAATAGCATGGCTCTCCTGGTTTTTCTTGTAGAAAGGCTTATACATTGGTAACACATGACTATTAAATTATTTATGGAATTTATAACGTATACTGAAATATTAATTAAAAGAAACTTTAATAAATACTTCCTATATTTCAGCAATGTCACATTGCCATCTTCAATGGGAACATACAACTATGACACGTGCACGTAGGCACTACAAAAAGCAAATGAGGCAGAAGAGAGAAACTAATGTTCCTAGAGTCCTAATGGTGCTCCCTAGAGGGCTATATTGGAATTTACAATTCCCAAATTTGGGGCATTCTCATGCACCCAAATTTGTTGAGGTTTGGAAAGTTTTTTAGAGCTGAGGCCGATTCTATGAATAAGCTTTCATATTTAAACTTGCTGCAGTATATTAACATGGCTTTCTTCCAACGTGTTCTGTGGCAGGTATCTAGAGAATGGTCTGCAAGCCCAGAGTGGCTGTACTGGTGAAACCGGATGTAGTCTTTATGTTCTGAACTCCTGAGATTTGCTGTCCTGCCTGTTTGGTCAAAGTAGGACAGTTTACAGCTGCAAGGGACCTGGTATACCCCAGGTAGGTCTAGGGGAAGTGGTTGGTCTTTGGTGGAGCAGATAAGGGATGCCAATTTTTATATGGTTTGTAACAAGAAGTTAGGTCATATTTTTTTAAGATTTTGGTTATTTTTTCCGAGGTGCCTCGGATATGGGGAATGGTGATGGATTTAGTGTAATCTTTGTAATGAAGGAGGAGGATGGGGGAGTTGTGGTTATCTGGTTTTAATATTTTTGGGAGGTTGTAGCCATTGGTTAAGAAAGTATTAAAGAAGACTGCCCCAAATTTAGGAAGCTTGCATCATGAGAACATCAGCCCAACAGCTAAGACAACCCAATATAGCCCCCCGAGGGGGCACCATTAGGACTCTAGGAACATTAGTTTCTCTCTTCTGCCTCATTTGCTTTTTTGTAGTGCCTGCGTTCACGTGTCATAGTTGTATGTTCCCTTGAAGATGGCAATGTGACATTGCTGAAATATAGGAAGTATTTATTAAAGTTTCTTTTAATTAATATTCCAGTATACATTGTAAATTCCTTAAATAATTTAATAGTCTCCTGGTTTTGTTGGCATGTTTCTTGAAATTACCACAATGTAAGAAGCAACACATATCCCCAGTGGCATTCATCCTTCTAGGTAGGTACTGTAACCAAAGATATGAGTCCATATTAGGATAAGTAATTCCAAGCTGTTGTGCCTCTGCATCAAACTTTGTTGTATGTTGCACTTACATATAAGGATTTCCCCAAGCATCTACCACATCCACATTACCATCCATTTGCAAAAAAGGATAGCATGATTCATTGTTCATGTCAACAACTGATGGTGAATTAACTTGTCCTATATAGAATTGAAGGAGTTTTTCATCCCACAAAATGGAAATGCTGGCCGAAAAGATGTACACAATTAAGACATTGGTCACTGTTCTAAACAACAATCATATTTTGATTTCTAATTCATAATAGACTGGTTATGTTTTTTACCAGAGTGTCCTATGCTGATTGTGCTGCAGCCAGTCCTTTCATAGAAACCAAGACTTTTTGAATTCTTTGTAGTTCATTTCCACATTGATTCCTGAATTTCAGTATCAGCCTTTTTTTAGTGCCTTTTAATACACTGGTGTTAAATTTTGGATCTCTGTTTGCATATCTTAGTTAAGGTAGTACTACACATTTTTACTGACTCTTCATGTTGTTTTCAGTTGATTTTGGATGTTTGGTTCATTACTAATGTTACAAACAGATGGGTCACCGTAATAACATCCTATGATATCTCTTTTGAAGTACATGAGTTCTTATTTGTGTGCTGATGACATAGAGATATACAGTCATAAGAATATATCTGCCTACTTTATATAACAGTATAGGCCATATGTGACAACAGATATATACATATCAGATAAAATGACTTCTAAAATGCGGAGGAAGATGCCCCAATAACAATTTCAGTTTATTATTTATACTCTTTGTGGTTATAAAAGATTTCTTTGCCATTACCTAACAAATTTTATTTTTATACATGTATAAATGATTGCAATTTTTAAAATTTATGTTCACTTCATAACTTTTTTAAAGTATACTAATATGGCTTCAAAACTGCATCGTATAGGATGCAGTTTTGTTAGAAAGACCTGGTTTATATCCTGTTTACAACATGAAGAACCTTTGCAAGAATATTTTTTCATCTTAAGGTAAGTTACCCATTTCATACAGATGTGGTAGGGTTCTTTCTCTGCCAGGAACTCGGGTTTCATCTCATAAAACAGGCAAATTGGCCAGGAGAACACACAATTAACAAAATATAGCTATAATGATAAAAACAGTTTGTTAAAAAAAAAAAAAAAAAAAAAAAATCTAGGATCAACTAGAACATTACCTCCACAGTGCATTGGAAAGAATGCAACAAGGGTATGTGCCCTTCAATTAAAAGAGACTTTTACAATTCTTTCTTCAATGGGAGAATTTTTTTTTTCCCTGTTTGAATTTGAGTTAGCCAGCTTCATACAGAAGCTGCAGGGTGTTTTTCAACAGGAAACTTGGATATTTCAGCCCATAAAACAAGCCAGCCAGCCAGAGAACACATGCAAATAACAATGGAACAGAAAATAATATAGGATGGGGAGTGTAGAGATGGCATATATGCTGTAAATTAGAGGACGAGGTGGAATATATAATATAAATGATGAATCGTGTCAAGTGGCTCCCTTGATGAGTCCTGACTCAAGACAGGTGTTGGGACATATTACATACCTCTAAAAAAAAAAAAAAAAAAAAAAAAAATCCTCTTAACTTTTATCAAAGGGAGTATGCTGAGCTCCTTTAGCACTAACTTTTTGAAGACCAGTGGACAGCCATTCTTCAAGGCATAGCTCAAGCTATCAATGAACCAGGGTTTTTGCAAGAGAGAGAGAGAGAGCAGATAACAGTTGCTGTGTTGAAGAAGCTTAGAAATGGAGAAAGAGTGCTGTAAAAGGAGTTAGAGATGATAAAGGTGACATAAAAATGGGAGAAAAAGATATCCTTGAAGTATGGAGTAACTACTTCGAAAAATTGCTAAATGAAACAAGCAGTGATAGCACAGTGGTAAAACACACTCAACAGGCACACAGTCAGGAATACATATCCATACATGAAGTAGAAAGAGCCATCAACGGCTTGAAATGTGGAAAGGCAGCAGGAGTAGATGATATTCGGCCAGAAATGCTGAGGTATGGTGATATAAAAGCTTACAGTGACTGGGCTGCATAGTACAAAAGGCCTGGACAGAGGGGCGAATTCCCGATGATTGGAGTTGAGCTCTCGTAATACCCATATATAAAAATGGAAATAAAACTGAATGTGAGAATTACATTTCCATACTGAGTGTTCCTGGAAAGATATATGTAAGTATAGTTGAGAAACGGTTGAGAAGAATTGTAGAAGAAAAGCTTGGTGAAGAACAAGCTGGATGTAGGCCAAATAGAGGCTGTCAGGATCAGATCTTCACTTTACGACAAATAGTGGAGAAATAATGGGAATATAACAAAGATCTGTATTTAAGTTTTGTAGATCTGGAAAAGGCATATGACAAGGTGCCAAGAAAGAAGCTATTCAATACTCTACAGTTATATGGTGTCAATGGAAAATTATATCAAGCAATACTTAGTCTTTATTTGAGTTGTAAGTCAGCAGTTAGAATTGAAGGAAGTACAGGAAGATGGTTTAATGTTAATTCTGGTGTGAGACAAGGATGTACATTATTCCCTCTGTTATTTATTATTTATATGGATCATATTATGAAGGAAAGTGGTATTAAAAATGATATCAGAATTGGAGATGTTAATGTCAACTCTTTGCTTTATGTAGACAATGTCATACTTCTAATTAAATCCACTATAAGTTTGCAAGATTCCTTGACTAAATTGAATAACTGTCGTAATAGATATGGTATGAAGGGCAGCAATAGAAAGACAGAGACAATGAAAATAGGTAGAATCGTTGAAAACGTCAACTGTGTTTTGGATGGGGAACCTGTGGAACAAGTAAAACATTTCACCTACTTAGGCGCGATTTTTAGTGAAGATGGTAAATTAAATATAGAAATAGACAACAGAATCAATAAAACTGGTATGGTAGGAAGTCAATTGAATAAATTCATATCGAATAAGAGAGAAATTAGTCGGAACACTAAATTAGCTGTATACAAGACAGTTTTAACTTAGGGATCTGAGAGCTGGGTCAGAAGACCAAAGACTGGACTACAGATATGGGAGTTCTGCAAAAGATTAGAGGCATGAACAGATGGCATCAATGGCAATATCATAGTAAAAACGAGGATATTAGGAAAGAACTTGACATTGTCAGCATCCAGGAATGCATTAGCAGAGCTAATCTCAGGTGGTATGGTCACTTAAACAGAATGGGTGAAGAAAGATTAGCAAAACAAGTGTTCTCTGCCAGATTGGCAGGAAAACAACCAGAGGAAGACCAAGATATAGGTGGATTGATACGGTACAAAGTGCCTTAGACGATAGAAATATAAGATCTGATAATGTTGGAGTCTTGACAAGTAACAGACTGATTTGGAGGAAAATTGTAGATAGGAAGTTAGTAATGATGTAAATTTTTCATGTAGTACTATCGTATCCTGTACACCTCTTGAGGGTACCTGTCAGGAATTTGATGACAGTGACAGGATATTTTACCAATTATCAAAATCGTCACACTCAAAAAGGTACATAGCTACAAGTTTGCCAAGGACACCAAAAACTTAGCTGTTTCTGCTTGCATGCCCCACCTGATTAAATTTTCCATTTTTACTCATGGCCATGATCCACGGTAAAAAAAATTCCTGTTACTTTAGTTGAAAAATCTCCCAAAACAAACCTTAACAATATCAAAAACACTACAAAAAATAAAAAATAAAATCACTACAAAAAAACAAAACACTAAAAAAAAAAAAAAACGCAAAAAATACAACTAATGCTCAGAATTCCACACAAAAAAAACCCTTCAGACTGACTTTTCAAACATTGGACGTAATAATTCCATTATCAGTGAACTGCGCTATCAACATACATCCAAAACCCAATATGCTTTTTATTACTTGAACCTTCTCTAATATCCCACCTTAACTTTCCCTGTTACATCTTTCATGTTGCCTTTTTCCAGAAAGATTTGTAACTTGTGCTTTGTCAGGTGTAATATCCCATCAAAGGTTACTGAACTTGGAATGGAATTTATATGATTGGCTTTCACCCAAGATCTTACCTCACTTTATTGCTTTAATTTGCTTCTTCTGCAATTCCCTGAATGACATCATTGATATTTTTGACATCCTGGTGAATCAAATATCTAATTAGAGTGATCATCCTTCGTGATTCAGTGACCATAAATCGGGCTGCCTTGCCTACTCCAACTTTGCAGATTAATCTGGTAATAATCCAAATCGTATGAAATCAATCTTCTTCTTCTTCTGCAGCTTTTCCCACTTAAGTGGGGTCACTGTTGATAACGAGTTTCCTCCACACCTTCCTGTCTTGGGCTGTCACCACATCCAAGTTCTTTATCCTTAAGTCCTCTTCTACCAGCTCTCTCCATCTCTTCTTTGGCTGCCCACGCTTAACCCTTCCACCTTCCTTGCACATCCATCTGCATGACTCTTCTTCCCACATATTCTTCCTCCCTCCTCCACATGACGAAACCATCTCAACCTTCCTGTATTTTTGCTCCTAAGTTCGTAACTTTCACTGTTCCCCTGACATAGTCATTTCTCAGACGATCCTTTCTGGTCACACCGCACATCCACCTAAGCATTCTCATCTCTGCTACTTCCATTCTGCTGTTATTTTTCCTCAGGGCCACAGTTTCTATAGCATACGTCATAGCTGGCCTCACTACTGTCCTATAGATTTTGCCTTTCAGATTGATCGGCACCCTCTTATCGCATAACACTCCAGCCATCTCCCTCCAGTTCCTCCAACCCGCTTGTATCCTGCATCCCACTTCCTTCTCAGCTCCTCCATCTTCCACTGTTGAACCTAAGTATCTAAAGTCTCTCACCTTCCTGATGACATTTCCTTCCAGCTCCAGATGATCTCCTGTCTGCCACCCACTGTGCAACACATACTCTGTCTTACTTCTGCTCAGTCTCATACCTCTCTCTTCCAGTACTTTTCTCCATCTTTCCAGTTTAGTTCCCACTTCTTCTCTTGAATCTGCACACAGCAAGATGCCATCTGCATACAACATTGTCCAAGGTGCATCTTCTCTCACCTCCTCTGTTACCACCTCCAAATCGTATGAAATCAATTATTTAAAACGATTTGTCCGCCAACTGACCAGAATTCCAGATAATTCTTTTCATTCTAACTTCTTGGACTTTTTCTTAACCATTTCTTCAAATACACTTGATATTAGCTGTCTTGGGACGTCTAACTATAACCTTGTCAATGGTTAGGAGGGAGGATCTCATTAGAGATCCTCCCTCCTAATCATTAATAGCCTCATATCCTGTATTACTACAATAGTATCATTTGCAGTTGGGACTTCTGTGCCTTGTTTCCATGGTCTGATTATTGCTTCTACTCTTCTGAGCTTAGCATCTGCACTTATCTAATAGAAATTATTACTCACTCCAGTCAAAATCCTTCACTATAATCCAAATCATGGTCTCCAACAACTGTGCCAAAGCAGTTTAAACCAAAAATTCAGCATATGCTCAGTGGCTCCAGTCAAACACTCAAGAAACTTTGAGTTTACACTACAGCTCATTCATAACAACACAAAAAAATATCCAGAGGACACTTGTAAGGACCAAATGCACTAATGGCAGTTGAGCCTTCTGTTCCCTCTCCAAGGCTGTGGAATGCAACTTCGGTCCTTCCATGTTTCCACTTCTCTCTCATCCACATGGCACAATAACATTTCTTAAAGAAAAGACCTATTGGCATCAGGGGGACGGAGAGAGGGAGATTCCTTCTACCATTCCACAAACTAACCACTGTATGCTGCCTCTGAGATTTTCATAACATTAGAAATACTCAGTAGCCTTAATAGCAATGTCTCCTGGCCCTGATGATATTTCACCAATTATACTAAAAGCTTGTGCTCTAGAACCCATACCCATCTTGTATTGTCTCTTCAAACTCTCATACTCATCTGGTATCTACCCTGCTACCTGGAAGCAATCTTTATACATGTTCCCAGAAAGGGAGATAAAAATCAACCATTAAACTAATGCTCTGACTTCAGGACTCAGGAAAAGGTCACCAACTGCTTCAGTATTTAGACACTCACTAATTATGTGTTCATCAGTAATATAGATTCTGCTACTCTTATTCACTTCACACGGTTAGCCTAGTGGCTATGTGCTTCACAACCATATGCCTAGGAAAGGAGTGTCTTAGGTTCGATGATGTGAGGAGCTTAAGGATCTTCCTCAGCCATAGTCAAGTTAGCCGGTCTTGGGCATGGACAGCAGGGTTTTTTCCCCCCGGTTTTTCTGGAGTTTTTCATCGCAAGCAGGCAAACTGTTCCCCGTGAACCACGGGTACAGTCATGAATCCTTAGGGGATGCAGCAGAGGAGTGGTGAACCGGCTGCATTAATACGCCAGTAACTCCTCATTAGGAGGGGACTCAACCGATCCTAGATGGATGAGAATAGGACTTATTCTACAGCATATCTTGCAAACCTCACCCACCTTTGGACTCGCCATCGAAAAGTTTGTAGAAAGTCAAGTGGCTGCTCTTGATATTTCCAAGGCATTCGATTAAGTTTGACATTGTGACCTTACCAAGCTACCATCTTATGGTATTCGCCCTTTGTTTTGGGAACTCATGGATTGCCAGCTTCATCTCCGGTTATTTGCTGCAGGTCATGATGGATGATTTCTTTTCAACAAGATTTTTCGATTAGGACCAAGTGTACCTTAGGGAAAAGTGTAAATGACAAGACGTCAGTCTTGTCATTTGCACTTTTCTTCCTATATATATCAATGATTTCTTCCTGACATCCAATGCTATTCATAGCTTTTGCTGATGACAGTATTCTCCATTTCTCTTTTTCATTTTCAAAAGCCTGTAGCATTCAGGCTTCAAGATCCTTAACCCATCTTGACATTTTCAAGTGGGGTGAGGATAACCTGATAAATTTTAATACCACCAAAACTCAATCCTTTCTCATTTCCAGGAAGGAAGACCATATCACACTCACTTTCAACAATGTTCCTCTTGCCAACCAAGTTAGATTAGCTCTGGGTTAATACCCACAGTAATTTATCCTTGCTAAAGCATACCAGGTCCATAGCCTCTTCACCCTCCAAAAGACTTGGTATCCTTTTCTTTTCCAAAGAGTATGTTTCTCCTGTTCAACCCCTGACTCTTGATTAAGATCAGAATGCTCAACCTTAGAATAATATTCCCACATTTGGGATGGTGTACCAAAACCTTCTCCAGAATGCTTTATTGCATACAGAAGCAGCGATTTGTTTAATTGATGACTCCTACCCCCCCCTCACTGACTCCTAGCTGCTTTTAGACATTTCCTGCATTATATCTCTTCTGTAGGTGTTTCCATTGGCACTACTCCATGAACTGATAGCTACCATCCCTGCACTTTCCTGTAGTCATACGAACAAGAGGCCTCCAATCAGTACCCAGATACAGTTCAACTCCAAAACCTATCGAATTAACTTCTCACCTTTTGAACAGTCTTCTCATTGGTTACTGCCTTCAACAAACACATCAGGATCCTTCTATCCACTTGCCCACACCTAGCACTGTTGTGTGATAGCTCTTGATACCTTTCTTGTGGGACAAAAAAAAGCGGTTCAGAATGGAGTGAAAAAATTTCTGCAAGTTTTAATAAATATAGCTGATCAAATAACTGCCTGGAGATGCAACTATCAAAATCAAAAGAGTGGGCAAGGCGTTTTAGGCCTGGCTACTTTTGGAAACAAGGACAAGCAGTCTCCATCCTTAGCCAATCACAGCTGGCTCAACATATGATTTAAAATGGCAACTGGAAAGCTGAGTAGTACAGCAGACCGCTGTTGCCATGTTGTGGATCCATTCCAATGCAATATCATTTTAATGTATGAAATAACATGGGTTCTATTGAGAGAAAAAACACCCTGCTTTTTCATGCACGACTAACTGGGGAACCAGTTAAAGAAAGGCTTAGAGAAATTCTTGTTGGTGACTAGAATCAAACTTATAACACACTTTCTTCAAGTAGCCTAGTACTGTGGATGGAAATGTCATTTCCACATGGCTACACATACCTATGTTTTATCCATTTCATAAGTACCAGTTGTTGACTTGCATCAGGTTTTTTAATAGAGTGCGTGAATTCAGCTCAAAAGGTTGACAGTCTAAAGTATGGTAATACTGGTACAGTGGTGAAAAGAATTAGAAAATTCAGAAATCTTGCCTAAGAGACCAAACGTGGAACTTTTCATACCGCTTTAGTCCTTTAATAAGTAGGATGGTCATGGTAATTCATTCACCATCTAAAACACTGACAACACAGCCATGTCTGCAGTATGATTCAAACCCATGATGTGTTTGTTGGAGAGTGGATGTGATAACTACTTCCACTCGGCAGACCAGTCTGACAAATTGTTAGATTATGCCACTGATATCAAAAAAATTTGAGTAATCTAAGATTAGTCCTTTTTATCCCTGGGTGTATATCTAGGAGAAGATGAACTTCCAGCTAGCTTACATCACCTGCGATATTCATCCGATTCAATATTCTCAGTTTTATTATTATTATTTAATACCTTCAAGGAGTCCAACGACTCATTGAGGGAGAGCACCTGCTCTACAACTCTATCTCCACCACTCAATCCACCAGCTGACGGCAACTACACCAACGCCATCTACCGCCGACCACCACTAGTATTTCCAAAGGCAATCACAAACATCCATGCCCATGGCAGGATTCGAACCCGCAGCCCTTTGGCTGGAGAGCAGATACACTAACTGCTTAGCCAGACAGTCTAATTTTGTGCGCCTGCTCCACAACTCTGCCTCCGTCACTCAATCCACCAACTGACCGCAACTACGCTAACGCGTCTACCGTCGACCACTACCGCCACTAGTATTTCCAAAGACAATCACAAACATCCATGCCCATGGTGGGATTCGAACCCACAGCGTTTTGGCTAGAGAGCAAATATGCTAACCGCTCTACCAGCAGGCTGGCAGTTTAATGGTATCAACCGTATATGCATATATTCGTGTATCTTCTTATATAGCTCACTTTCTACTTCCTTTCATAAGCCATTTTCATTTCATTTTCTTAAAGGTTTTCTTATTTTAAATGGAACAATAAGTTCTATTCATATTATGACCTTTTTCTTGACAACTAGTATTAATAAATAAAAGACTTAATTCGGTATGTTGGTCAAGTAGATAATAGTTTAATATACGACGTTTCACTGACTGATATCTGTCAGCATTTTCAATGGATACACTGGTAAGCAATAGAAAGTAACAAAAACTAGGAAACTAATCAACAATTCGAAAAATTATATAAAGTTATCACTATGTGTGATACAATGATATAATATGCGTGTCGCAAGTACAACGTTTTATTTGTTGAGAAATTTATTGTAATTTTCATGAAAGTTCATTTCTTTTTGGTTAAATGATCTGATTAGAGTTTTCCATATATCTGGTAAGATTAAGCCTTGATGCTTATTTAAATTACCTGTTGAACGGGCGACTGTAGCAGCTTCTTTAAATGTTCTGGAATAGTAGTTCTCTTCTATGTAGGGCATATGGCTCATATCCCATTCAATATTATGGTTGGTAGAGGCAAAATGGGAAGAAAGGCCTGATATGTCCTGTCTGTTGTTCCTTACATAGCCTATGTGTTCCTTCTTTCTTGTTTCAAAACTTCTAGATGTCTGTCCGATGTTATTAATACCGCATGAACAGAGTATGCTATAAACTCCAGAGTATTTATAGAAAGGATGGCTATCTTTCGGTGGGCTTATAAAGTTTTGAATGGTCTCAATAGGTTTGAAGGTTACTCTGATATTATATGGTTTTAGAAGAGCTAATTTTTTGGATATGGTACTAAGAAATGGAATTGTTATAGAGTTGATGTATTGAGTTTCATCTCGTTGTCTTTTTTCTGTATATATTTCTTCTTTGTGCTTGGTGGTCATATATCCCATAATTCATCAATTAACCTCCACATCTTATACAACTCGGTGAAGTATCTTGTCTCTCCTATTTCTTGTGTGTTCATCGAGATTTCATCAATTTTCATCTGAGCTCCATTTCTGGTTGTTCTTTCTGATAATATTGTACACTTCTCTTGTTCTGTGTTTATTCACCATTGTACTTATTGATATCATTACATATTCTGTCTAACCATTTCCATATTTATCTTCTAATAATCTTCACTTCATTACATTTCGCTCTATACTCTTGTTTCATTTCCACAGAGATCTCTCCTCCCTAATCTTTAATGTTCTTTTTACTTGAATTATCTTTAAGGTCTACAATCAGATACACTTCTTCTTGGGCCTCTTTGGGACAGTTTCTTCCTCTGCTTTCTTGAATGCCAATACCATTTTGTTGTTTTCAACTTCCAGTTCCTTTTCATTAATGGGTTTCACTTCTATCTCGAGTCCAGTTACTTAGTGGAATACTGTTGTCACATTCGGGGGTTCACCTAAAACCCCCCAAAATCTCTTGATGCTATTCGAAACAAAGCAGTTTGGTTGACTGACTACTCCTCTCACACTGTTTCACAGACGATTAGTTTCTTCCTTCTCTTCAACAGATATTTTCAATGGCGTTGTTCAATCTTTGTTAAACTTCAACTTTCTATCTACTAAAACTCCAAGATCTCTAGCCTGAGCAGCTTCTTTTAGCATAATCCCACCAATATAATAAGCCTTTGAATATCTCACCACACCAAAGTGCACAAACATTGAACTGACAGCTATTTTCACATCTACTGTTCCAGCTGAAAATGATTCTTCAAGTATCTGAATGTCAGTTGCATTCCTGATCACCTTTTCTATATTTGCATAATCATAAAATAGCTGAGAGAGCCTGTGTAGCTCAGTAGAAGTGGCGTTTGCACCCACAGCGCTTGACTGCACGAAGAAAGGATTTGGTGGATCAAATCTAGTCGCCGACTATAGGAACTTTTTCTAAGCCTTTTTCCGGCCGATTCCCGAGTTAGTCGATCTCTGGCACGGGCTAGCGGGTTTTTTCTCCCGGAAACTAGGGTTTTTCGTCCCGTAAACTCAAAAAAATCGACCGTAGAACCCACACTATTTTCAGACATTAAAAATATTGTGTTAGGGTTAGAGACCACGAGATGGCGGCACTAGCTTGCCGCCTTCTTCACTGCGCACCGATGAATCAGTGATAGCCTTGGGCCAGCTATCTCTCTGATTGGCTACCAGTGGAGATTGAACTGCCCACTCAGTCTCCAAAAGTTAGATAGGGTAAACTCCCCGCCTACTCCCTATACGGGAACAACATAGGCTTTAGCTTAGCTGATAAAATAGCTGTATGTCTCCTGTCCAATCATTCTCAGTACCATTATTTTAAAAACTGAATAACAATGAACTATGGACTGCTCCCTACGATGCTATATATAGCTTTTCATGCTGTCCTGTCAAGTCTTAGGAAAGTCAAAAAGTATCATGACGAATCCATTCTCTCTATCTATAATTAACTGTACATTATTAGAAAATGTAAGAAAATTACTCAAATATAACATTCTCTTCATAAACTAAGGCTGTTCATTTCAGAATATAGATTCTCTATTAACCTATTTTTGTATGCGAGTTCTTACCAACCTTTCCAAAAATCTTCACGACTGCTATAGAGATACCGATAGCTTGATAATTAGACACACCAATCTTTGCACTACATTTCTTCTATGGAATTATCATACATTCTTTCCATTCCTATGGAATCTTACCTGTGCTAGGACAAATTATATACCCAGGTCAATACACAATGTTTGTGATCATTGAAAAACTAAAGTGACACGACCAAATACTGACAGCAGTTTGCCCTTTGTTAATACAAATCAACTTTTCGTAACGAGATTATTTAGGTAATCTCTTTAAGAAAACTATCTAAAGTCGCTATCTAGAGCTATTCTAAAGAATCTATCTTCAGGAAAAAGCAGAGCAACATTAGATGAATACTCTTTTAGCACTGCTTACCTGAAACAAAATATGGCCTAAGCTAAAGGCATGTGTAGGCGAAATTGTACATAATTCACATCTAATTGACCCAGTATACCATAATGTGAACCATACCCTCCTCCTTTTAGACATTATATTGCCATACATTCTGTCAGGGGTAGCTACCCAGACATTTCCGATTTTTATTTAAAATCGAAATGTATATTCTGATCAGATTCAATGATGCGAGAAATCCTTTAATCAGAAACATTCACATATAATATTCAGTTTAGTCAGGCACTGAGGTATATTTATGAATATTAAAAACATCCCAGCGCCGTGTAGTTCAGTAGAAGCGACATGTACCATCCATGACGTTAGACCTCCCAAAGCAAGAACGTTGCAAGATCTATTCCAGTCGGTGACTAAAGGAAAAAGCCTTTCTTCGACCGGTTCCAGAGTTAGTCGATCTCTAGCAGGGGAAAGGGGATTTTGTCTCCTGGAAACGCGGATTTTTCGTCTCGTAAACTCAAGAAAATCGACCCGAGAACTCACACTATTTTCAGACAGTAAATCAGTTAGGATTAGGAACCACAGTGTGGCAGCACTTATCAGCTGCATCTCTTGATCGGTGCTTTGTGTAATTTGTGATTGTCTTGAATAGCTATATCTGATTGGCTACCTGCAGATATTCATCTGCCTCCTCGGTGTCCAAATATTAGTGCTAAAATGGTTTTGCTACTCCCTATAATGGAATAAACGGCATTAGCTGATTTATAAAAAAAAACATCGTCTTTCTAATGCCTTTTATTCCCAGCAGGGAGTTGGCAAAGCTGTTTTAGCTCTATCCAACTTTTGGAGACTGAAAGGGAAGTTCAGTCTCTACAAATAGCCAACAATAGACAGCTGGCCAAAGAACATCACTAATTATAAATGGTATCCAGTGAAGAGAGAAAGCTTTCTGGTGGCTGCTGATCCTAACGCAGTATATTACTGTCTGAAACTGTGTTGGTCCTAGTCGATTTTATTGAGTTTATAGGACTAAAAATTCGAGTTTTCCAAAGGAAAAAAATGTGACCTCGCCTGAGATCGAAGGTTATTGATTATTTCAAAGATATCAGTGAAGGATATAACAGATAACTGATGTCATCTTATAGTTTTTCATTCTAACAGGCAAGTATAAATAAATGAAATAAATAAATTCTGATTTCCTAGAGAGAGAGTAAGTACTCGTAGCTCTCTTAGTTCTAACATTTTGAAGACAGTGGGACACAATTCTCCATCCTTCAAATCTTCGCTGATGGTGACTCCAAGCTTTTCAAGAGGGCGAGAGAGAGTAGCAAGCAAGAGTTGCCATTTCGTGGCCAAAATATTGACTCTTGTATTATGGCCTGTAATAGTGTGAAATTGACGGTCGACTCTCTTGAATTAAAAATATGTTAAAGACAGTTGATATTTTCAGTGCCAAAGATCGACTAATTCAGGAGCCGGTCAGAGAACTGTTAAGAAAAAGTACCTCTAGTCGTAGATTATAATCGATGTCGAATGGTGTTTCTTCAGGTAGCCAGCTGTATTGATACTCATGGTTGGCTGCTTGACTTGGTTTTTCCCTTTCATTCGTTTCCGACCGTAGGTGACCAAAATATCCTGGTGAGATTTTTACAGGGTAGTTCATTACTTTCCCCAACCCCTCAATTTTATCCAGGCTCGGGACCGGCATATGGCTGGGATGTATTCATGACTGTAATGCATGTGTTTCCATGGGGCCGGTTTGCCTGTTCTGGGGGACTAAAAACCCGAGTTTCCAGGTGAAAAAAATCCCTACCTCCGTATGAGACCTGCTAACTCACTTTTCGTTGAAGGAGACCAGATAAAGACTCCTCACGCCACTGACGGGAATTGAACCCAGGTCTTTTTTTCCGACTAAAGGGAAATCAGTCTATAATGACTGAGGTATGCAGCATTGATACTCATGCCAGCCACTAAATTAGAAATTTTTATTTAATTTCATAACCTCTTTAGTCCGAATTACAGCATATACTGTCTGATCAGAGATCCGAGAACCCTGCTTGGGAGATTTCAAAGAAGTGTCAATTCGTGTTGAAGGGGAGAAAGGAATATGGCGATGCGAATTCGTCACCAACACGCGAAATCACGTGCTACACTTGGAAACGTAAAAGTTTCCAAGTGTTGTACAAGTAAAATAATCACCACTTTAAAAACTAGAATTTTCAAAAAAGAACAGCTAATTTTCCGATGTATAATAATAAATACTCACCCCACGAAACGCATTGATTATCCTATTATCGGAATGGATTTGCCTTCTATCGTGGCAGGAGTGTCGAGTGTCGCCTCTGTGTTCGGGCAGTATGCGGTTTGGCATGGATACCACAAGATGTTGGATTGCATCTACGTCTACAGCATACCAGCTGTTCACCAGACAGTCCGTTAACTGACTCAGATTTAACGGGTGAGGACTTTGCTCCCAAATCGGTTTTGTAACATGTCCCATAAATTCTCATCCATACAATAACCTTCACCTGCTGGATAACAGGGAAACATTGCAAGATATACTTGATCGCAACAATGTTCAAATATTAGTTGGAGAAGAGGCCCGACCTTCCAGTATTATCAGGGAACCCGCTTTGTATCAACAGAACATGCCCCACACCAGAACACCTTGAGCTATGTTTACAAGCCAGGTTCATTGATTCATGAGACTCATTCTAAAATCTCTGCTTACCTTCGGTACCGAACAACGTGTACCGTGACACGCCGGGGCACATTATGTTTTTCCAATGTCCATTCACGGTTTTACTGACACCACTGTAGACGAACTTTCCGGTTCTTCACAAAAATTTGTGGTTTCCACATAGGCATGCGACTGTCAATACGGAACCTCTTCAATTCTCTGTGCATAGTTTAGTGAGATATGGGTCAGGAAGAGCCTTCATTAAATACTTCGGTCAGTTGCTGCACATAGGAAGTTCTGCTATACAAGCTTGCTCAGGAGACCCCGATATCGTTATTATTATTATTATTATTATTATTATTATTATTATTATTATTATTATTATTATTATTATTATTATTATTAAGAGAATGTCTTAGGACCACAGTTGCCTGTTAGGCAAACAAGGCGTTTTTTCCCCCAACTGATTAAACACCAGGGATATCTCACCTCCAGTTAACTCTACTGTTTTCAAATTCTTGGCTATAGCCAGACGAGCTACCACAATAATCCCTCTGTCGAACTCCGAAAGATCCTTTGTTTATCTCATTGAGATCAACACTATTGACAATTACTGACCGGCAGCAATCTTAAATAATTGCCTATTTTAAATAGAACGCAGCAATCTTAAATAGAACACGTAGCGACGCACGTGATTTTACATATACATTACTTGAGTGTATATAATTTTTCATGTAGTACTATCATATCCTGTATACCCCTTAAGGATGAATGGCAGGAATTTGATGATGATGATGATGTTACTTGAGTGACGTTTACGTGCATCTGCATAAAGGTTTCTCATTCCAATGGCCGGTATGTGTAGAAATGCCTTTTCAACAGCTACACAGGCACTTCACAATGTATTGTCTGATACATTGTGAAGTCCGGGGTCGACTTGTCAACTGCAGTATTAAAAACCTGACTTAAAAAAACAAAACAAAACAAAAAACGTCTTACCCCAAAGACTAACTCGACTGATGAGAGAGAGATTAGGAAACACCATAGCAGATTAGGAAAGTAATCTGCTGTGTTGTATGTTTTTTGATAAGCTAAGGGGGGGGTGTAATCGAGTTTTCGCAATTGAAAAATCTACTACTACTTCTTTATAAGTACTGAGACCACCTGCTTTTGTAATGTGGCAGAAGTCAAGAAAATCTAATTCACTTTCTAAATCGAATAATAATCAAGGTCAACTAAACGTTATTGTCACTGCAGGCTGCTTTGAATAGATTTTTAATATAAATTTGAAATATAATTTAAAATTATAGCAATTGGTGGATAGGAATATGATACTCTTGGAGGAACAACTTGGCTTTGTGAAGGACCAGTCATGCCTTAATAATTTACTAACTTTTTGTAATGAAGTGACAGCTGAGTTGGAAAAGGAAAATAGCTACAATGGATTTTGAAAACTGCTGAATTTTACAAAGCAATTTTACAGAATACTCTGTTACGTGGTTTAGAACAAACAAGGATGTCTTATGCACATAACGAGTGCATAAGAGAGTGGCTGCTTGATAAATATAAAAAAGTGGTATATGGAGGAGCAGAACCCAGATGAAAGCTGGTGACTAGTGGTGTGCTGCAAGACTCAGTGCTAGGACCACTATGGTTTAATTTGTAAATAAATGATGTAGGAAATAACCTGAAAGGAAATATTCAGTTGTTTGCTGATGATGAAACATTCGGTAGAATAGTGGAAGAAAGCATTGTGGAGAGTTTGCAGGGAAGGCCATACTTATATACAGGCGCACAAGAAATTATTGCCAATTTAAGGGTTTCAAACAGTGAGATTTAAAATTGAAGAATTAAAAGTATAAATAATTCAAACTAAACATTCGCTTTGAATTATAGATCAGTCTGTGTGTCTAGAGTTGTACTGAAGGTGTTAGAGAGGTTAGATAGGACCAAGATTCAGAATTGGGTTGACAACAGAAAAATACTCTTTGGTGGCCAGCATGGATTTATGAAAGGAAGATCGTGTTTTAGCTATCTGCTTAATTTTTATAATACAATGACAAATGCATTGGATAACGGTGTTATACACAGTGGTATATATAGATTTTGCAAAAGTGTTTGATAAATTGCCACATGACAAGCTAGTAATTACTAGAGGAACTTTTTTTATGCCTTTTTTCTGTGACCGATTCCCAAGTTAGTCGATCTCTGTCACGGGCAAGCGGATTTTTTCTCCCGGAAACTCAAGAAAATTGATCGTGGAACCCACACTGTTTTTAGACATTAGAAAAATTGTGTTAGGGTTAGGTACCACGAGATGGCGGCACTTGTTAGCCGTCTCTTACTGTGTGCTGCTTATATAGTGATAACCAACTATCTCTGATTGGCTACCAGTGGAGAATGAACTGCCCATCCAGTCTCCAAAAAAGTTAGATAGGGCTATAACTGCCTCACCTACCCTCTACATGGGAATAAAAGGCATTAGCTGATTTTTTTATAAAGGTATATATCGATTGTTTTTATTTGTCTTTGTTCACTTTGTAAGCAGGTAAGCAGTCTAGCTCCTCGGGTGCCCCGAAAAGTGTAGGCATGGCGCTGTTTGCAGCATGATGTAAATAGTCTCTTAGTATGGGCAAAAGATATGGTATCAGTTTATTGTGGAGAAATGTAAAGTTATGCATTTTACGATAAATAGATTGCAAACTGCATACCACATTGATAAAACTGTACCCCAGGTTTTATGAGATAAAACTCTGAATTTAGGGGTAGTGGTAGACAGAGAGTGAAGTTTAGAGGACATATTGCTGCGGTATGGCATATGATTACTTGGCTATTGAAGAACACACTAACAAATAGAGATAAGGAAGTTGTTATTAATCTTTATAAGACCTTGATACGTCCACATCTAGATTACTGTACTCAGATCTTGTCTCCTGGGTTTCTTGTGGATGAGAAAGCAGTGGAGAGAATTCAGAGGCAAATGACCAAGATGGTGAGTGGTGTGGCCTGTGGAATGTTCTCTATGAGGATAAATAGAGGATGTGTGGATTGCAGAAGTTGGTTAATATGAGAAAAAGACGGAATATGATAGAAACATTTGAGTTCCTTAAAGGGTTTTATAGGATAAATGCAGGGGGAAATATTTCAGCACTTGGCTTGAAGGACCAGAACAAGGGGCATCCCTGGAAGTTGAGTAAAAGTGTCGTTAGCATGAGCGTGAGGACTAGATTTTTCACTTGGAGAATTGTGAATGAATGGAATGCGTTGCAGATTCAGTTGTTTAGTGCTTTGTCTGTTAATGGGTTCAAGGAGAAGTGTGATAGATTGTGTGGATAAATTGGCAATGAGCCCGTGGACTCCATGGAGGTGCACATATAATAATAATAATAATAATAATAATAATAATAATAATAATAATAATAATAATAATAATAAAAAAATCAGCTAACGCCTTTTTATTCCCGTATACGGGAGTAGGCGAGGCCATTTAGCCCTGTCTAACTTTTGGAGACTGAGTGGGCAGTTCAATCTCCACTGGTACCCAATCAGAGACAGATGGCCCAAGGCTATCACTAATTAAGCGGTACGCAGTGAAGAGAGACGGCTCAAATGTGCCGCCATCTCGTGGTCTCTAACCCTAACACAATATATTTAATGTCTGAAATAATGTGGGTTCTACGGTCGATTTTCTTGAGTTTACAGGACGAAAAACCCGAGTTTCCGGGAGGAAAAACCTGCTTGCCCGTGCCAGAGATTGACTAACTCGGGAACCGGTCGAAAAAAGGCTTAGAAAAATTTCCTCTAGTCGCCGACTAGACTCGAAACCAAGACTTCCTTCGTGCGGCCTAGCGCGGGGGTGAGCAAACGCCACATCCACTGAGCTACACAGGCTCAATAATAATAATAATGGTAATATTTTTTTTCTGTTATTGTTTTTATATAAAAATAGTACAATAAAAGTGAAGTCTTATTATTATTTCTGATACCTCCAAGGAGTTCGAAGACTCATCGCGTGAGGACACCTATAAATTGTTTCAACCACTACACCGAACCTCTACTACGAATCATCTCCATCAACGCCATTTACCGCCCACCTCCACCACCACCACCACAACTAGTATTTTTGTCTGTAAATTACGTGTGTTATGAAGGGCCGATTTTTCTGTATGTGGGATGAAAAACCCGAGTTTCCGGGAGAAAAACTCTACTATCTCCGTATGAGATCGGCTAACTCACCTTCGATTGAAATCGTCCGGATAAAGATTTTTTTTGTCTGAAATTGTCTTTGGTTAATATAACAAAGATATTCGAATTCTTTATATTTGACGATGTTTGTCTTCAGTAAGTCATTGCATCCTTGTTAAGTTACATGGATATGCCTGCTTTAGGTATTGTTGGAATATCCATAGAATTTGGGAATTAAGTTCATAAACATAGTTGTGTATGTTTATGAACTTATTGGTTACAATGTAGAATATAATTTCTTCTCATGTACAATATGTATATTATATTCTTCTTTTTCATTCTATGCCAGAGCTTAAGCATATATATATATACACTTGGGTCTCTTTTTATGCTGATGTTTTTTATGCGGATTTGAATTTATGTGGTACACGCCCACAGATACGAGACCTTTCGACACTTCTGCGCATGTCAACAGGAGGAGAATCCATTCCGATAATAGGGTAATCCAGCTTTCCCAAACTTTTCCTACGACGGAACACTTCACAACTCTTGAAATTTTCATGGAACACCTTGGTTATTTTGTAATGTATAATTAATAATTAATTGTTAATTTAGCTGATTTTTATGATTAATTAATAATTGATGATTAATTATTAATTTATAATTAATTAAATTTGGCCTAATGGAGAAAAAAAGCACCAAGGAAATTGCTTTACTTTGGAAATGAAAATTGCACTTTTAGATCGCTTAGTGAAAGAAGATTCATTAATCTACGGGTAATTGGTAAACATTTTAATTTAGGCGAATCTACTATAAGAGCAATTAAAAAGACTGAAGTCGCAATAAGGAAATCTGTCATTTCTGGCACAAAACTAAATGCCAAATTATCATCGTACTCAAGAGATGCTTTATTAGAAAAAACGGAACGAGCGCTCGCAATTTGGATTGAAGAATTAACTGAAAGAAAAATTCCTAAAAAAAAATCAGCTAACGCCTATGTTGTTCCCGTTTAGGGAGTAGGCGGGGCGTTTACCCTATCTAACTTTTGGAGACTGAGTGGGCAGTTCAATCTCCACTGGTAGCCAATCAGAGAGATAGCTGGCCCAAGGCTATCATTGATTCATCGGTACGCAGTGAAGAAGGCGGCAAGCTAGTGCCGCCATCTCGTGGTCTCTAACCCTAACACTGGTATTTAATGTCTGAAAATAGTGTGGGTTCTACGGTCGATTTTCTTGAGTTTACGGGACGAAAAACCCGAGTTTCCGGGAGAAAAAACCCGCTAGCCGTACCAGAGATCGACTAACTCGGGAACTGGCCGAAAAAAGGCTTAGAAAAATTTCCTATAGTCGGCGACTAGATTTGAACCACCAAATCCTTTCTTCATGCAGTCAAGCGCTGTAGAATGCAAACGCCACTTCTACTGAACTACACAGGCTCTTTTTTTTTTTTTAATTTTTATTTTATTTATTTATTTTTTAATTAATTAAGGGTATTTGGTAATAACGAAATTTAAGAAGGGGTATGCGGATATCTGACGTTTGAAAACACTGCACTAAAGGTAAAACACAATAATAAAAATTGAAATTACCAAAAACTGAGAATTACAGGAAAAAATGCAATACATAATTGACATAAAAAACGTGGTCTTTTATGTCAATTATGCACGCACGCTATAAACCATGACGCGTTGGATAGAACAACTTAAAAAATACAACGTTTTTTATGTCAATTGTGTATTGTATTTTTGCCTGTAATTCTCAGTTTTTTTGTAACTTCAATTTTTATTATTGTGTTTTACCTTTAGTGGATACCTGAAGAAGGCTGAAACTAGTTGTATCATTTTCATTAAAACTTAATATTTCATCTCTGTTTAAAGTCATTAAATATCTATTTTTTAAATGTGCCATAACAACTGAGTAGAAGCTCAGGAATACACACACACACACACACACACACACACACACATATATATATATATATATATATATATTTATTTATTAGAGTTACCAAGTAATTTTATAAACTTGGTTATTTTACTACTACTCCCAAGGTAGCAAACAGTTAAGTTTGCGCTTGAACGTAGTTCAAGTCTAAAGGTGGTGCAACACCAGGGAAACTCATTGTAAAGGTGGGTAAAGTTCTGATCACTATTCTCAGTATTTTCCATAATGTAAAGCACATCTCACTAAGAGATGTATATATATATATACTGCAATACATTATGGGTGGGGTCACTACCCAGACCAGTTTCAACCTTTTTTTTTTGAGGTCTCCTCAGTGAGTAGCTAGACCCTAAATACCAAGGTTTTAGTAATACAGAGCCTTATCAACTTTACCTATACAAGTTGCTACAAGGTGTTTTTATTTTGAATAAGAATCTCTGGAGGAGATATAGATGTAAATAAGTTTTTTTTTTACCTTGGGAATAATGTATATATTCAGGTTGCCAAGTAATTTTATAAACTTGGTTATTTTACTCCTATTCCCAAGTAAGCAAACAGTTAAGTTTGTGCCTGAACGTAGTTCAAGTCTGAAGGTGGTGCAACACCAGGGCAACTCATTGTAAAGGTGGGTAAAGCTCTGATCACGATCATTGCTTACTTGGGATTATGAGTAAAATTTGAGGTCTCAGTGAGGAGACCTCAAATTTTACTCCTTTTTACTAAGAGAGAGAGAGAGAGAGAGAGAGAGAGAGAGAGAGAGAGTTTTTTTTACCTTGGGTATAATATATGTTAAAGATACCAAGCTATTTTAAATATAAACCTGGTTTTGTACTCCTTTTCCCAAGTAAGCAAACAGACAAGTCAGTCAAGTTTGCGCCTGCAAGTGTTGCAAGTCTAGCTGACCCTGCTGATAGTGCAGGTCAAGGCTACTCGTGGTAAAGGTAGAATAAGCTCTGATCACTATTCTTAATATTTACTCTTAATTCAAAGCACATCTCCTGGAGGAGATGTATAACATATATATATATATATATACAGTATATATATATATATATATTAGGAATTTAGAAATATTAAATCGTTAGAGGGTGTTGGTATCGAAAGTCATTTTGGCCGTCCGAAGGTTAAAGCGAAAGCGATGGCGATCCTGAAGAAGTTAGTGTGTCGTGGTGTGAATTTGCGGAATAATGTTTCGTATTTTTCATTTCGTAAGTTTTCCATAGCCAGATCTCTTGGAGTACAAGTTACTGTTCGCGAAGCTCTTAATGCAGCCCTTGATGAAGAAATGGAAAGAGATGAACGTGTGTTTTTAATGGGTGAGGAAGTAGCTATGTATGATGGTGCTTACAAGATCAGCCGTGGGTTGTGGAAGAAATACGGTGATAAAAGAGTAGTAGATACGCCGATAACAGAAATGGGCTTTGCCGGAATTGCAGTGGGAGCAGCAATGGCCGGATTAAGACCTGTTTGCGAGTTCATGACGTTCAATTTTTCTATGCAAGCAATCGATCAGGTTATTAATTCTGCCGCTAAAACATTTTATATGTCTGCAGGATTAATAAATGTCCCTATTGTATTTCGAGGGCCTAATGGAGCAGCAGCTGGTGTTGCTGCACAGCATTCACAATGTTTTGCAGCTTGGTACACTCATTGCCCCGGTTTAAAAGTCCTATCTCCTTACTCTTCAGAAGATTTTAAAGGGTTGATGAAAGCTGCCATTCGAGAACCAGATCCTGTAGTCTTTCTTGAAAATGAGATTTTATATGGAGTTCCGTTTGAAATGTCAGATGATGCTATGTCCAAGGACTTTGTTCTCCCAATAGGAAAAGCAAAAATTGAAAAGGTTGGTCAACATATCACTTTGATATCTCATTCTAAAGGTGTAAGGACATGCCTAGATGCTGCCAAAGAACTAGCAAACATTGGAGTCGATTGTGAAGTAATTAATTTGAGAAGCCTACGCCCACTTGATGGGGAATGCATTTTTTCCTCAGTAATGAAGACTCATCACCTTGTCACGGTTGAATATGGTTGGCCACAGTGTGGTATTGGTTCAGAGATTTGTGCAAGAATTGTAGAAGGTCCAGCATTTGACTACTTGGATGCACCTGTAGTTCGTGTGACTGGTGCTGATGTGCCAATGCCATACACTCAGTCTTTGGAAATAAATGCTCTTCCACGTCAGGAAGATGTCATATTGGCAGTTAAGAAAGTACTTAATAAGTAAGAGTATGACTGCTTTGATTTTGATAACCTAAGTGTTTTTCTTCTCAGATGAAGATGGAAAGTTTGGCAATAAGTAAATTAAGCCAAGCAAATACAAGCATCCTAACTCAACTTTGCATATACCTTTTGTATGATAAATAATTGTACAATTGAAATTTATTTATATGTTAATAAGTACCGTTGCTGTAGATAATTGTATAATCTGTTGAGACCCGTGCATTCTAAGTCACTTTTAGATCAAATAAACAGTTTTACGATAATCAGATAGTTTACAGTTTCTGAACTGAACAAATTGTATTCTTATACCAGAATGAAACAATAATGGAATATACGTGTGTATGTGTGTGTGATTTGAAACATTGTGGCCATGAAACCTGATTTCTCCACAGAGTAATGACACTTAATTTTAACTTCCTTATTCTATTGGAAATTCTTCAGAAGGAAGAAATGATTGTACTGAGCTGGTGTCTTTATAGATCTAATCCCAAATACTATACATATTGTATACACCTCTAATATATGCTTTTTTTTTTTTTTTTAATTTCATTTGAGATCAGGTTTACATAAGACTTCCATCTTTAAATGTAGCACAATTACTACGATAAATAACCAATTCAGTATAGCTCAGTACTGAACTGGTTATTTTATACACAAGGATGTAAAGTACTCAATTCAGAACTGAGTAGGGACTTAAGTTAGTTTCTGACATGAAACGCTTCTACAGTACTCTTGTATCCTGGGTTATTGGTCCTCTTTTGAAGTAAAGTTAAACTGAAATTGTCTCCAACCTCTAAAGGCAAGTGTGTTGGGGGTAGGTAGGTAGTCGGTGTTTATAATTGAGGGGGTCAGTGTTTATAGTTGAGTGGTGTTATTAATGATAGCTGAAGAACTTCAACCAGCAAAAATAGAAGTTAAAGAAGATTGTAGAGTTGCTGGAAATGGTTCATTTGTGGCTGTCTGGTGTGAGATAGAGGCCAATAGAACAAAATCTATTGTTGATTGCAGCTGTAGACCTTGGGGTCCAGAAGAAAATGTGGATGATATGTATCAGCGATAACACAATTAGTGCAGACTGAGTAATTATCATGGGAGACGTCAACTATGGTGATATAAATTGGAAGGAAAGGGCACATGCCGAAATGGAAATGGAATTTATACAGTTAAGGGATAATTACCTGAAACAGTACATGATGGAAGGGACCAGGGGTTTGAGAGTGTTGGATCTGGGAAGAGTATCATAAGATCTATCTATAACTGCAGTAGTAACTCTACCTCCAATTGGAAAAAGTGATCATGCAGTCTTGTCCTGGGAGGTTGCTCGACATGTGGAAATTGAAGTCAAGAAAGGGTTTATGCTGAACTACAAAGAGCTTGCGATTCTGACATACTTAGGAGGCAACTTGGAGCTGTATCATGGTATAATAAACTACATGGAATGAATGTCATTAGTGCACTAGAAGTGGTCAAGGATTGTGTGAGGCAGTATCTGAGTGCATACCCAGGGTCAGGAGGATAAACCGAGTAGGAATTAAGCGGATAATTAGCAATATAAAGCAGAAGCTTCAAAAAATGGAATCAAGGCAAATGGGGGTGACTAGTGGAGTGCCCAGGGCTCTGTACTAGAATCACTACTGTTTAATTTGTATATTAATGATACAGCAGAAGATTTGAAGGAGAACATTCAGTTTGCCAGTGATGCAAAACAAGGGAGAGTAATTGTTGATAAAGGTGATATAGATATCTTACAAGATGATTTAAATAAATTGGTAGTGAGAGCAAAGGACAATGATTGTCAATTCATTGTTGTGAAATGAAAGGTAATGTACTTTGTGATGAAAAGATTACACACTTCGTATTGATGGTACTAGTTTTCAGTTAATTGATGAGGCTAGAGATCTGGGGGTGATTTTGGATAGAGATTTGAAATTCATGGGATGCATTGTAAGAGTTGGTAAAATAGCTTAGAGGATTATGAAATAAGGCTATGATTCAACCACATGTTGACTGCTGTGCACAGATTTGTTACCTGCATTTCTTAGGGATCAGGAGGTTGTGGAGACTATTCAGAGGTGAGTGACCAATCTTATGACAGGTCTGTAGAATGTTCCCTATGAGAATAGATTGAGGGTGTGTAGGTTGCAGAGTTTAGCTGGCAGACAAGGAGAGGGTACATGGCAGAAATTTATAAGTTACTAAAGGGATACTATAAGATTGACATGAAGAAATTTTTCATTTTGAAAAATTTCTTCATGTCAATCTTCATGTTGTCCACCTACTCCCCATGTAATTTTTCATTACATGGGGAGTAAGTGGACAACAAGGGTCACACTTGGAAGCTGTCTAAGTGTGTGAACTAGATTCTTTTCTTGGAGAGTGGTGAATGAGTGGAATGGATTGCCAGAGGTGGATAGGTTCAAGGAGATGTATGATAGGTATTATGTTAAGGAATAGAATGGGTGTCCTACAATGAATCTTTTGACTCCATAGAGTGCCTGTATAAATAATAATAATGTATACTGGGTTTGCTGACCGGTATTGCAAGTGGATAGCATACCCACCCTCAAACCAACATGTGGATTCAAATCCTACCATGGGTATGGTTGGGTAAAAGCCTGCCCTGGACAATAGTTTATTAAGTTTATAAGGCTTATTTATTTATTTATTTTTTTTAAATCTAACTCTTCTCCTGTCCCTCCAACACACTGGAGCACTAGTGTACTTATTATAGTTTACAACCTTTCTTTGTGGGAGTCAGTAAAAAAATTATTAAAACACAAAGGATTCTTTGCAGTGTAAACAGAATAATTTTGAACTAAAGTCTTTGTAAACCAAGGAGCATGAGTTGCTATCCAGTTATAGTGGCTTGCATATATACATGTTATGCTGTAAACTTTATATTGCAAGTGTTTTAGCAATCCAAATTTATTACCAATTTAAATGCACTATTAGCATATCTATTACAGATGCCAGTGATCTGGGCAGATTGTCTCACTAAATGTGAAAAGCTTAACCCTTACTATTTTAGACAACACTAGTTAAGGTTGGGGACCATGAGATAGTGGCACTTGTTTGCTGTCTCTTCACTGGGTGCCACTTAAAATTAATGATAGTCTTGCACAAGCTATTTCTGATTAGCTCTTGGTGGAGATGAAACTGCCCACTCAGTCTACAAACGTTAGAACTAAAATGTGAGACTGAGTTATATGTATATAGATATGGAGAAAGAGAGAAGGAAAATGTACATCATCTGACCCATCTAGAAGCTCATAAACTGTAACTTTAGTGGGGTAGTAAGTGACACACACTTAGGATTGCAACAACAAAGTAAAAGATATATGTAAAACATGGCTGTTAGTGGGATTGTTTTTGAAGATAAATAAATTGAGCTGCCATAAAAATAAAGTAGGTATTGCATTATGCAGACATATGAATAATAATTCAGGTAGCAAGAGGGTGAGGAGTGGTTTCTTTGCTTGGAGGGTGGTTGAACCGTGGAATGCATTGCCGGAGAGAGTGGTAAGAGCAAGAATGGTCAGTGAGTTCAAGGAGTGATATGATAGACTTTGTGATTCCTAAGAAGGACCTCCCACTATGAGTCTCTTGACTCCATGCAGGCCTGAATAATAATAATAAAAACAATGGAAGATTTGCTTTTTTTTTCCCAGGGATACATAATTCAATAACAGAGACCTGGACATCTAACAAACTATTTCATACCCCGCTCCTTCTTTTCACACCCAGATCATATGAAGAGTCAAGTTTTGTTTATTTTTTTTTAATGTTTATTTTATTTTTGATCACCATTTTCCTGATTGCTTTTCAGTTATCTCTGAATAAAACAGTAAAATATATTATATTACTGACCTGCTTGCTATTCTTTAATGGTCACTTTTCAATTATTTTTGTTATATTCCCTACTTTTTATGTGATAGCAAGCAGGTCAGTAATATAATATATTTTACTGTTTTATTCAGAGATAACTGAAAAGCAATAATAGATATATATAGATATATTAAGAATAGGAAATGTAATTTATTAAGAGAACAAATGAAAATAAAAGTTTAAAGATGTACATCAAAAATATTTAAAATACAATCAGTGTGGAATAATTTCATACAGCACTTTTCAGCTGTCTCCTTGTGTTGGAAACTCATAAAGAAATAATGAAGAAAAAAAAATTGAACAGCAAACTGTAAACAGAATTAAATTAGATGATTAAGATCACACTTCCAGTTTAATCTGCAGAAAATCATTTTGTATATTTTGTATTGGAGATTAAAAGTTTCTAGTTTTTTTTTTTTTTTTTTTTCCAAGAGTTCTGAAGAATAAGATCTAGGAAATGCTGTGATTACTCATATGAAAATTATTTTAATATTTATTGCCAGCCTGGTTGGCTGAGTGGTTAGTGTATCCGCTCTCCAGCCAAAAGGTTGCATGTTCGAATCCTGCCTTGGGCATGGATGTTTGTGATTATCTGTGAAAAATACTAGTGGTGGTGGTGGGAAGTAGATGGCATTGGTGTAGATGATGTGGTTAAGTTGGTGGATTGAGTGGTGGAGATGGAGAGTTGTAGAGTAGGTGCCCTTGCTCGATGAGTGTTTGGATTCCTTGGAGGAGTCGCATAATAATGATAATTATATATCAAGATTGTCAAATTGGTTTTACCATTTGTAAATAATATGGTATGAAGCTTCACCAGCTGCATACCAGTTTCCAAACAGAGTGCTGTTGAGTTCATGCTCATGTTATGATAGATAAACAGTGATGATCTTAATCCTAACTTGCTGACACTTAGCACTATCATGTTATAGATCTTGAAGCCTCGTATGTGTGTGTGTGTGGGGGGGGGGAAATTGATGTATATTAAAAATGACGTGTGTGTGTGTGTGTGTCATTTTATATGTATTTTTGCATATATATATTTGATTTTGTTAAGTTGCTGGATTAAAAAACAAAGTTTTTTCTTATGGGGGAAGGAGATATCTTTGTCCTTGTAAAAGATCAACTGAATTTGGAATCTGCTGAAAAATGACCAAGAAAAGTTCAAAGGTTCCTTCCCTTCGTTTATGACTAGAATTGAACCCATACTGTTTGTATGTCTGTCTTTAGACCTAGCATAATGGAAGTTCCTACAAGGTTGCACATGCTTCTTATTAATGTAAAGTAAAGAAACACTTGTTTAGATCAATCACTCCCCCACCCCCAAACACACACGGGTTGTTACCGCTGATCTTTACACTTGAAACTTAAATGTTTCTTTACACGTGAAAGAAATATTTAAGTTTCTTTAATGGTGAATTAAAGAAATTCACCATTTACAACTGGTGAATTTACAACTTTAAGATAAACACATTCTGATTATGATCATATTGAAGTCTGTCCACAGTTAATTTCATTTGGAACTGTTGATGAATCATATATATAAATGAATAAAAAAAAAAGGTTTTCCACAATATTTTCATTCCTCAAAGGGAGCAGTTGTGCACTTTTAGCCCTAATGCTGGAAAATAGTAGGCAACTAATTTCGCTTTACTGCAATGGTTACATAAGTCATCCAGGTGATGTTCCCATTCCTTACTAGTATATTCATCCATATCTTTAGTCAGTTTTGTTTTGCTGAGTTGATTGTGTAAAATGCTGTTGCCTTGTTGGCTGAATGGATAACTTCCCTGCTTAAAATGAAAAAAATTCCATGTTTGGTCTCTAGACCTTGGTTCCTGAATTATTGAACACATAGTTTGTTCATGGTATTACATGTACTTGGACAGGATTAACATAAAAAAATAAACATCAGTTTCTTTAAGCTTTCTTTTGCATACGTGGATCATAAAAGTTACTACAAGGATACATAGGCACTTGCCATAAATTATAATGCTGTTTTCTAAAAATTTTAGATCATCATGAACCTTCCCTGTGTCAGAAATTGTTACACACTAAAAAAATTACTTTAAAAAACTTAAATATAAAGAGCCACCAGGCTTCATTTCGGCGATATAAACATTATTTAAATTAAGGGGATATTAAATCCCACATTGTTTTAAAACTGAATAAGAAACTCAAAGATTGGAATCAGAGAGTTTCATGCTGAATATAGTATAATAAACTATAAAAGTATCTGCGACTACTAGCGTGAGCTAATGCAAGTAGTCCAAGTACATAGTACAAACTCGGGCACTCGCAGCAAAGGTGGTAAAGTTCTGATCACTATTCTTGGTATTTTCCATAATGTAAAACACATTTCCTAGGAAATGTATGCTGTTATTACATTATGGTGGGAGGTCACTACCCAGACCGGTTTCAGCCTTGGTTTTACCATTTGTAAATAATATGGTATGAAGCTTCACCAGCTACATACCAGTTTCCAAACAGAGTGCTGTTGAGTTCATGCTCATGTTATGATAGATAAACAGTGATGATCTTAATCCTAACTGCCCAAGTTTGTACTACGTACTTGGACTACTTGCATTAGCTCACGCTAGTAGTCACCGATACTTTTATAGTTTACTATACTATATCCGGCATGAACCTCTCTGATTCCAAACTTTAAAAATATTAACTTCATCTACACTAAACATTTTTCTCAAACAATGTAAAAAAGCAAATAATGTTTTCTCAATATTTTGGCTTTATAATATAGTATGAATGATATGTTATTATTTATAATAATTCTTTATTTTAATATTTTAGTTCATTACACATTACTGATCTGTTCACAGAATGCAAACTACTAAGCAGCCATCCAATAAGCATTATACTCTAAAGGTAATGTTAGGTTCATCAGTTATAAGTCATCCAGGTAACTGCATTTCATATCTTCATTTTTCTCCTGAGCAATACTTACCATTATTTCTTTACTTTGCATTGATATGTATAGCAAAAATTTTATATATAATTTTATATACATTTTAGGAAAATGCAATATGCTGTTTAAATAGTACAGAAGAAGCAAAACATGTCTAATATATATGTATGTATTAAACATGTCCTACATATGTTTCCTAGGTTTACTGAATTATATAGGTTTACTGAAATAAATAAATACTGGTGTATGTATACACCAGTATTTATTTATTTATCGCAATGTTTTTTATACTAATCCTGCTACAAGAATTGTGGCTTGTTATAGCATATAATTTCAGAATTGCATATTAATACCATGTTTTTAGTAATAACGTTCTTGCTGGGCTATGTCTCATGCCTTATGTTGCATCAATACAGCATGAAACAGATCTTTAACATGTTAATAATCATTTTGTACAGCTGCAGGTTGTAGTCTTTGGGGAATTCTTCATGATGAAGGCACTATTTCCAAAGAATGGAAATAGATTGAATAAAAGAAGATGCAGAAGCAGATTTGATGAGTTCGCATTTGAATTGATGGATATCGGGCATTGCAGCTGGTGTTGTGACTCCTGATTCCTGATTTTACGCTCATGCGTAAACCCACACTTCACCATGTAGGTGATTGAAACCGAAGTCCTATGGAATAGGTTGGACTACCTCTTTCTAACACCTTCTGGATCATTAATGCTAAGCCTTATCATAACACATAGAATAGGTTGGCTAATCCTTATTCCTCAAGTTTGTGTGTGTGTGTGTTCACGGCTGGTTTACTTGTTCTGAGGGATGAAAAACTTGAGTTTCGAGGTGAAAAAACCCTCTACCTCTGTATGAGACTGGCTAACTCACCTTTAGTCAAAAGAGACCAGATAACGGTTCCTCACATCATGGATGGGAATTGAATCCAGGTCTTTCCAACCAAAGGGCTTTGTCTATACTGACTGAGCTACGGAGGCTCTATGGTGTTATGATACACATATATAAACCTCAGACAGCCAATGGTCCAAATGTCTGACCAGAATAAACCGTTTCTTATTCCAGATGTGTCTCTCATGAGTATGACTTGCTGCTTCATGTAACTGTGTGCCAGCTCTATTAACATTTCATTTGATGTTGTCACTCTCATTTGGGGGGGAGACACTTTCTTGATCACTGATGCTAAGCTTATCATAACATATGATGTTTTGATAGGCTTAATAGAAATATGGAGAATGATGAATTCTAGTTTGAAGTAGCACCCATGGGAATATCCAGAGGAATGGCTTAAAGCAGGAAGCTTTAATCCCTTTCTTCTCACAAAGAACGGAAACATGATCACCCAAACTGCCTTCTCTGTTGGATACTAAGAATTTTAGGGAAGGTTTTTGGTTATCATCACCAAAAACCTTCCCTAAATTGAGAACAGTATTCTAATGTTGAGCAGACTTGGAATTTTCCCATGGTTAGCAGCTGGACAGGTGAAAAGCATTGTCTTGAGCAGAAATGGTTACCAGGTTTTTTGGAGACTGAGAATGCTATAGTTGTGATGTGTATGTGTCAGAAAATGCTAGAGGTAAAGGTCAGCTGAGAGAGAGAGATATATATATCTGGTCTTATTTTGATAAATTGGATATTATCATAGGTAAAGAGAGGTGAACTAATATCTTTAAAAAAAAATGTGCTCGTGTTTTGATGGTGATGTTATCAGCATCTTGAAGTTTGGGTTGTTTAACTACTGCATGGTTTATTAAATAAGTAGTATGCAAGCAGATTTGCATCAACAGAACTATGGATAAGGTAGAACTAATCCTGAGGCACTGTTTTATTGGTAGAAAAAAAAAAAAGAAGAAGAAAACATGAAGAAATAAACTGCCTGCTATTACAATGCAGTGCTTAGAGAGAAAACTGATTGTCTCTTTACAAAACTGGGAGGTAGGCCATGAGATCACGATTTACTGAATATCCCCTTCCCTCCAAAAGAGAATGAAGAATAGAAGCTGAGAATCCCTAGTCTGGAGACTAAACATAAAATCTTCATCCCAGGCATCCAACAAGGAAGATGGCATTGGACAATGAGAATCGTCTACTATCTAGTAAATCTAGTTAGAATTTCCTCCATCTTGGAAGGCATCACTTTGCGGTAGTATAAGATCCCTCCCTTAACAAACTGTTCTCTCAATTCATTCACTGTTCACTGATGTGTTGAATCCTGGAGAGTTGTTTTCTTAATAGTATAGTTTCACTTTGTAAGGTTTTTATGTTTCAGAGTTCACTGATCATTTGCAATAATCTTGCAAATGAACTTTGTACTCTCTTTTGTTATTATGATTGCTGGAATGAAATGAAGTGCAATTGACTGAGAGCAAGTGTTGAGTGAAAGGAATGCAAGATTTGAAGGATAACTTGATGAAGATGAGAAACGAAATGAAGTATATATATAGTGAGATTAGACATTTGGTGGATATAAGTGAAAGTGAACGAGATGATATAGTATTTTCCAGGAGGGAGAATAACAGGATGATTAATGCTTTGGATATAAGAAGTAAATGAGCAAGAGAGAGAGAGCGAGCTAGTGGCAGTTGTGGAACAAATGATTTGTTTGAACAGAAGGAGAATGTGATGATTATTGTAGGAGAGTGAAAGATAACAGGTGGGTAGGCAAGGTTGTCAGTGTGTTGCCAAGGTATGGCAGTGACAAGTTGGAATGGCAAGCAAGAATTATGAATGGTATGTTGGCAGAGCTATGTGAGGAGAAAGAGGTGCAGTTTGTTAATATGTAGGATGCATTCATGGGAAGGATGGAATTATATAAAAGTAATTGGTTACTATAGGTATTATTTCTGGAAAAATTTTTGACATTATAAAAAGGGATATTCCTAAACAAAAATAGCCATAAAAATTAATAGTAGTTGGTTACATTTAAATGGATTTGGTGTGAGTCAACTGGAGAGAGTGTTGCTAGAAGGAGGATATGTAGTGATAAAGGTGATCTGGCATGGGCAGGTGTGGAGAAATCTCAGCTGAGATGTGGCATGGGTAAGACTCGTTGTAGACCTGAAAGTAAATTGCTGTGCTTATTAATGTATTATGAGGATTATATCCTGATGGGAATAGAAATAGAGGTGTATGATGTTGTATGAGGATTATATCCTGATGGGAATAGAAATAGAGGTGTATGATGTGATGTGTTTCCTTCTATGAGGATAGGAAAGGCAAGAAAGGGGGGGGGGGAGTACTGTTGATGATAGCAGGGGAATTGTGTCTGCACAGGGTAGAAATGAAAGGAGGGAAACAGTTGCAGTGGTTTTGAGTATGTACGGTGTGAGGTTGATGGAAGTAAATATTTTGTTGGATGTTGCTGTATGCCAGGAAATGTGGAGGGTGGTGATGGAGAAATGTATAGAGAAGTTGGGTTAGTGAAAAAGGGAAGGTGATCATTATTGGTGATTTAAATTACAGTAATATAGATTGTAATGAAGAGATAGTATTTGGGAATAAGGAAAATGAATTTGAGTTCCTGAGGGACTACGTTTTAGGCAGCACTATGTAATGGAGGACACACAAGGATCAAGGGTTTATATCTTATTGTATTATCACAGGATATATTTATTAATAGGGTGTTGCATCTCCTTCCAGTTGGCAAGAGTGATCATGAGGTGATCACATGGGTGGTGGCCAGCCATATGAAGACATTTCTTGAGGAAAGAATATATGAGGGACCTACAAAGCCACTGATTATGAAAATCTTAGGAGTTGGCTTGGCAGTATTTTGTGGAATGGGAATAGTGAAAAGCAGATAAATGCTGCTTGGGCACCGATAAAGAGCTATATACATATATATTCCAAAGGTCAAAAGATTGAATAAGAGTGGATGTAAAATGGATAAACGAGATTAAGTAATACTATGAAGCCAGCTCAAGTTAAGCCCAGTAATAATCACTTCCATCAAGAATGCAGAACGTAGGGCAAGGAAGGCTTGGTTAGTAAGGAAAGCAAAGTGCAGTATGAGCAGAAATTAGGCAATCAGGCCATAAAAAATCGTAGTGGCACATATAGAAAGAACCAAGTGAAGAGAGAATGATTATGATAAGATGATGTTAATGGATGAAAATGGTTACTGCTGCAGAGGATATAATAAAGGTATGGCAGATTGGACTGCAGAGGATATAATAAAGGTATTCAGTGAGCATTTCATCAGGGTGTTTCATCCTCGTAAGTGCCATATCATGAGAAGCTGGGGTGTAGAGTAAATGGAAGAGGATCGGCTGATGGTGATCAAGCAAGAGGCATATGAGGAATTAAGTAAACATGATGTCAGCATATATCACAGTATGTCTTAAGAGAATATTCCAGGGAGTAAATGGCAGCCTTGGTGTACCTGTTTAGCAAGTCATACAACAGGGCATTTTATAAAGGAGGTTGTAAGACAGGTGTCAAATTATGGGCTAATCTGTGTGTGTGTGTTCAGTATTGTGGAGAGGGTGGTGAGCACTAGGATACAGAATTCGGTTGATAATATCAGTGTTGTACTACACCAAAGTGGCAGATGCATAGGTAGTGTATATACACCATTTGCAAAGGCCTTAAATAGATTTTCTCATGTCAAGTTTACACTAACTGTGAGATAGGTGTCATCAAGTTTTGTATGCAGATGCTATATTCAAAAAAGCTGAAAGTCGCTAGTGGCATGCTGCAGGGATTTGTTTTGGAGCTGTTATTGTTTAACTTTCATATTAATGATATTTGGATAGGTTTAACTGGACACATGTGCAGTTTGCAGATGATGCAAAGCTTGGGCGAAATACATGTTGTACCCCCCCCACACACACACATTAGGATTTGAATAGACTGCATGAACAGACAAAGCTGAACACTTTGAACTGGCAACAAGAGTTGCTAGTTCACTGTGGCAGTGTGTAAAGTTTTTGTAAGGTTTAGAGAAATTTTGATTGAGGCAGAGAAGACATGAGAGATTGAGGAGTGGTGTGGATAGAGACCTTCAGTTTACGGTTCATATTGCTCATGTTGTGTAATCATCATAAGGTGATGATTACGCTTCTTGACTTGTAGGAGTAAGGAGGCAATGATTCCATTGTATAAAGCCTTAATCACACCTCTTATAGATTATTGTTTGTAGATTTAGTCACTCCTGGCTTGCATGAGGATATATTGGAAAGGATCCAGAGAAGATTGAACTCGTGATTTCTGATTTTGGAATGTGGGGTATGAGGACAGATTGAGGGAATGCCATTTGCAGATCCTTGTGAATGGGAGGAGAGGAGATGTGATTAAGACATATACATTGGTAAGAGATTGCTACCAGGTTAATTAAAAAGATTTTTCATAGAATACAGAGAGAGAGAGAGATAGGAGTTGAGCAAGAGGTGGTTCCTGGAAACTGCATAAGGAAGGTGTAAGCAAATGAGTGAGGAGAATATTATTTGCATCCAGTGTGGTGAATGAGTTTAAAGCACAATTTGATGAACTTTGTGTGTGAGACCTACGATGATTCTTTTGACTCCACGAAAGTAAGGTGCTAATAATAATCTGTGTATTACATAGTCTATCTGCTGTGAAGTATATATGGATGAAGAACAGTAAGTAATCAGTTGTTTATGGTCACCAAATATTAAGGACAACATTAACTAATAAATAGTATTCGATTAAGTAATATTATTATTATAATAATATGGTATCTTCATGGAGTCAAAAGACTCGTTGTGGGATACCCACATCGGACGGTTATTCATACAATATCTATCACACCTCTCCTTAAATTTATTCACCATTGGGGCTCTCAAAATTACCTCTGGCAATTTATTTCACTCATTCACCACTCCCCAAACAAAGAAACTAGTCTACACACCCTAACTAACTACACTCTTATACAACTTCCAGGGATGACCTCTTGTTCTCCCCCTACTGCTCATATATTGAAAAATTTCTTTTGTCAGTCTTATAGAATCCCTTTAGTAACTTATCAGTTTCTAGCATGTCCCCTCTCTTCTGCCTGTCAACTAAACTCTGCAGTTCACACACCTTTGTTTTCTATCCTCATAGGGAGCATTCCACAGACTCATTACAAGCTTGATCACTTGTCTCTCAATCCTCTCCACCACCGCCTGATCTCAAAGAAACCCAGGTGACCAAATCTGTGCACCATAATCAAGATGCAGCTGATATATAAAGAGGAATAATAACCTGCCTATCTTTACTTGTCAATGTCTTCTTCAACAGCCAAATAATCCTTTGAGCTGTGAGAAGTTTTCAGTATTGAGACCACATTATAATATAAATAAGGAGGGGTAGTGGTACATGTTTTACACAACAAAAGCCTGTTAACAATTAATTGTACATATTAGATGTTTTTGATAACTTCACAACTGTTAAATATAATTGATAAACCAGAATATAAATGTAAATTCATTACTTTTTGCATGTTGGAACATTGCTAGTTATTGCTGTCATGTTCTGTGGTATCACGCATGCTCTATTCTAGGTCCGTGGCAGTTAAATTTTTGACGAAAGCAGACCATACTTGATGTAAAATTAAGCCTTGATGTTTATTGCATTGTGTAGGGATCCTAAGCATTTGTGAGGCTAATTTAAATTTTCTTGTAAAACAGTTATGATTAATATGACTATTTGTTTGTTGCCAGAGTACTTGATGGCCAGTAGTGGTTGTGTGGAATGCCAGGCCTGATTTATGCTTTCTTCTTTTTTTTTCGAAGTCTTTTAGGTGTTCAGACATGCAGATCTCTCTCTCTCAACCTTCCTGTCTGGCCTACATAACAAATGCCACATGAGCAATGAATACCATAGATGCCTGGTTTTTTTCATGGGGTAATGTGGAGGTTTTGGTGGATGTAGAAATCTTGATGTTTTTTGTAAAGGTAAAAAAGCCACTTTTGTGTTGTACTCGCAGAGCAACACAGCCACTTTGTCTGTGACATTCTTGATATAAGGCAGCATGATTGCATTCTTGAAATCTTGTTTAAGTAAGGAAGTTGCAGGAGATGTATCAAGAATTTTCTGATCATCTTGGGTTCAAAACCATTAAGTGTGAGGTTCTGTTTCGGGTAGTGCAGTTCTTCATTCCTTTTAATTGACGTACTTGATATGTTGTATGCCCTGTCTTGTAAAGTTTTAATTATGCCTTTCATATGCATTGGATTGTGGTATCATGCATACTACTCTTTCCTTCTTCACTTAACTTCAGCTCTGTTCTTTCTAGTTCCTCTTCATCTTCACTCATGACTATGTCATCTGTAAATTGCAAGTTATTTATCTTAGTACCTCAAATTGAAATTCCCCTTATATTATCATTTATGACCACCATTGTTCTTTCTAAAAGCAGGATAAAGATACTTGGGGATATTGGATCTCCTTGTGCCTCCTGTTGTCTGGAACAATCTTCCTATTTCTCTAGTTTCTTACAGCAACCTTTGCATTGCCATTGATGTTCTGCAAGAGACATATCACGTTCTTGTCCACTCAATAAGATTCAAGTATAATCCATACACTTACTGATTCATACTGTGAAATGCTTTCTGAAAGTCAACAAAATAGGTATAAACTTTTTTACGTAGAGCTTTGACATTAGTATTCGGTGCACAGTGTCTAAATCCTGCCTACTCATCTTCCAGATTTTCTTCCATTGGTTTCCTTATTCTTTCTGTTAATATAAGTATTTTACCACATGACTTGTTAGAGCTATTGTTCTGTAATTTTTGCAGTCCGTTTTGCTTCCTTTTTTGTGAATAGGTATTAGGATTGATCATCTCCATTCTTTTGGTGTTTTGCCTTCCTCCCATGTCATGTTACAGCATGACATGATAATAGATGAATCAGTACAGTTCGTCTATTATCACCTCACCATCAGCTTTTAACATCTCTCCAGTGATCTTATCGCTCACAGGACTTGTATAGTTTTTCAGATATTTTACTGCCTTTACAACCTCATTCCTCAGTACATCTGTTTCTCTTGGTGATGATATTTCCCTGATTCATTTGTTAATTTCTGGGTCTTATATCCCTGTGTCTCTGAGCAGTATCTCATCCATCTCTGTCCTATTTCTTCTGTGTTCATCAAGATTTGACCACTTTCATTATTAATCTGTCTCTGCTCTGAACCCCATTTCTTGTTGATGTTTCTGATCATCTTATTTACTTCTGTTGTTCTCTATTTACTGAAGTATTTATTGATATCCTCACACTGTTCTTATAGCTATTTTGATTTCCCCCCTCCTATCTGCCTTCACTTCATTGCATTTTGCTTTATACTGTTTCTTTTAATCTTTAAAGCTCTCTTTTCTTGAATTATCTTTAATGTCTCCTGTGAGATCCACTCTTCTTTGGCTTTTCTGTCTCTGGGACTGTTAGTTCCACTGCTTTCTTGATTGCATATAGCACTTTGTTGTTTCTGTCCTCCGGTTCCTTTTCCATAATGGATTTCAGTTCTTCCTTGAGCACTTATCTGGAATTTCCTCACTGATCGTCTTCATATCCATCTGATTCTGAAACTGGGCCTTTACTTATCGTTTGAATTTCAACTTCATATTGGTAATCACTAAGCTATGATCTGATTCCATGTCTGCTCCTTAAAATGTTTAACACTGCTGAACTGATGTTGCCTATCTCTTGTTTATAAGTATCATATCTAGCACGTTTTAGTTTTTCCATCTGGTGACCGCCATGTCCACCTCCTGCAGTCTTTTTTTTACTGGAAATGTGTGTGTGTGTGCGTGTTACAAATTACCATGTCATGCTTCAAGGCAAATTCAAGCATTCTTTCTCCTCTTTCATTGCTTTCTCCATATCCATGTTTGCCCATTATTCTTTCCCATCCTTCATTTCCTTTTCCATCTTCACATTCCAATCTCCAGTAATTAGTATATCTTTCTTTGGTACTGAATTCAAGGTTATTTCCAAGTTTCAACCTAACCTTGATTGCTCAGATGGGTATGTGGACCTTATTTATCTGAGCTGGCATATTGTACTGTTCCTTTGCACCAGATTTCAATCGTATTTTGTTTTTACAGTCAGTGCATCGACATCTGACTAACCTTAATGGTTTGTTCAGCCACCAATAACACCAATCTTATATTGAATACTTTAAACCTGAAAAGTCTGGACTTTCAGAACATGCCATCTTCACTAGACACAGAGTTCATTGGAGAAAGACAAGAGTTCTTCACAAAAGTCAGTTTCATATGGAACGCCTTTATAAAGAAACATGTGAAACTCTACTTCATTCTCCTAACTTAAACAGATCCGATGGCTTACGTCTATCCCCTTTATGGGAGATAGTACTTTAAAAAGCAGCTAATCTTTCCTAACTTTTTATTGTATTGATTTTTTTTTTTATATATTTTATTTTTTTAGGAAAGTTATTGACCTTTTTAGTTAGAAGTGGCTCTTGCATTCTTTGTGCTAGGCTGCCCAAAGATAGACTTAGAAAGAGGATTACCCATCTTTCTGCTGCTATCTCCAATTTCTTTATGGAACATTTTGAACAACGTATCTTTGACAACATTTCTCCCAGACCTACTCATTGGTTCAGATATGTCGATGACATTTTTGCTGTATGGAATGGCCCTTTGGATGAACTTCAACAATTTCTCATTAAGTTAAATGCATTTCATCCTAGGATCAAGTTTACCCTAGAAGTAGAATCAAATAAGCAGTTAGCCTTTTTAGATCTTCTAATTCTTCGCCAACCAGATGGTAACCTACATTTCTCAGTTTATAGAAAGAAGACTCATACAGACCATTATATCCATGCGGAATCTCATCACCATCCCAGTCAAAAGGCAGTAACTATTAAAATTGGTTCATTGGCCCACTCCTTTTGTTCTTCAGACGATCTTTTACAGATAGAACTACAATATATAACTTCTTCCTTTCTATCTAATGGTTATAAGAAATGCTTCATTAAAAGAACTTTGAGTAGTTTTAATGTCTTCCTCTTCAAACACAGAAGAAATAACGTGCATTACTATCCCTTATGTACACAGCATCAGTGAACGTATAGCAAAAGTTTTAAAACCGCTGAATATTTTTGTTGCCTTTCGACCGTTTAGAAAAATCTCCACCTTTCTCACTTTTCCTAAGGACAAGCTTCAACATTTTAATCATCCAGGTGTCTACCAGATTTCGTGCTCTTGTGGATTATCTTATTTTGGACAAACGGAAAGATGTGCCTCTATTCGGCTAGAAGAACACCAATCTTATATTGAATACTTTAAATCTGAAAAGTCTGGACTTGCAGAACATGCCATCTTCACTAGACACAGAGTTCATTGGAGAAAGACAAGAGTTCTTCACAAAAGCCAGTTTCACATGGAACGCCTTTATAAAGAAACATGTGAAACTCTACTACATTCTCCTAACTTAAGCAGATACGATGGGAGATAGTACTTTACAAATCAGCTAATCTTTCCTAGCTTTTTTATTGTATTGATTTTTTTTTATATATATATTTTTAGGAAAGTTATTGACCTTTTTAGTTATCTTACAACAGCTACTTAGGTGGCGCTATTTGGAATTGTCAGTTATTGTTTAATTTGAGCTTAATGTACTGAAGATGCCTGTGACACACAGGTGAAAATTATACTATTAAATGATCTTTGTACGTGAGTTTTTTCCGTTATTAATTTTGTATCGATTATAATCAGTGATAAAGTTTTTTTCCTAAAAAATGTATACAAAAAAGGGGATGCGTCTTATACGTCGGCAAATGCGGTATTTAAAAATAAAATCCATTCTTGTTTTGTTTCGAATGAAAAGGTCAATAACTTTCTCCTTGATGTTAAAATTTTTTCTCCATTGAAATCATCGCAAGTGCATAGTGCTCGGAAATGTTTTTATTCTCTTTAATGTTGAAAAACAGCGTTCAGGCTCTGATGTAGTCATAGGAATTGTCGAGAATTTTTATCAATCAATACAGTAATTTCACTAAGAACACAATCTGAATTATTTTCTGTTATAAATTTGAATTAGTCAATTAATTTACAATAATCATGCATGTCAGATCTACTGTAGAATACTCTACGAACACTCTACTACTGGTGCAAACTGCATATATACAACAGTGGAACTATGACGGACAGTGCCCCATTACGCTAATAGCTCGCATCTCGCTATGATCTGCATATGCTTGTGCCTGTAGCAATATGACACTGGTAAACAGTGCTACTAATGTCCTTCGTCCTCCTAAGTGCTACAAGATGGATTTTTATTATTTTTTTATACAAATTAAGAGAATTGTATAGGATTGTTGATGATAAAATTAAATATTACAAGCAAATATAAATAAATTAATAAATATATTTATATATCGAGAAAAATTGGGGGTGCTGCAGTTCCTCAGTGCCTATGCACGAGCCGCCCTTGCATGTAATACAGTTCGGGTTGAGAACATATAATTTCAGTATCTTGTGTTTTTAAACTAGCTAGATGTTATGGTAATCTAGTAATAAGAATGGAAAAAGACCTGAAACGTGAGATCACAGCCGTCAGCGATTTTAAAATTTACATAAAAATTCTCCATCTGCCTGTGACTTTCAGAGAAGTGATAATTATTCTCCATTCTCGGGAACAACTAGAATTGAACCATTACCAGTCTTTTTTATGCAAAGAAGCGCCATGGAAGCATTTTCCATATTTCCAAATGGCCTTGTAATATCTTCTTTATTCTTTATATCAGTGCGCTTTTACTTTTGTAACCTTTCTTACGTATTCTATTGCGTACTATGTTTATCCACCTTTTGTATTTACTAGTCGTATGCCTATGAACACTGGAAAATTTATTTGTTAAGACTGTGCCACCAGTATTAATATATCGGCATAAGACTCATTAAAATGTCTGGTAGATCTCTATCACTAGCATAAATTCCTTCATTAAAGTTTACATAAACAGTCGTGGTTCTGAAGTACTTTTAATGCCTTAGTTGTTTCCCACTCACAGATCGGAGTTTATTTAGGAACAGTGCATTGTAAAATAAAAGGTCAGGCTGCATGCTTTTTTTTTTTTCATTTAAAATATCGTTTACATTAGTTATTAATAAAAACAAAAATATAATTCTATAATACGTACTAATAAAATAAAACGAAATAAAACACAAATTACAAATGAACGGTTGTATTTTTTTTTTTTTAATTTTTGAATCAGTCTGATGATGAATTGCACAACATCATTTCGTTAATGTCACCATCTGTTGTATGAGGACCCGGTTTAAAAAATTTGTCCAATGTTTGTTGTATTGTGTCCCTTTTCTTTTCGCAATTCTTTGTAGCATTTAATAACTGTGTTAATGCTGTGAGAAAATTTGGCGCTGCGTTGTTCATTAGGATCGTTTTGAAGTAAGATGTTTATTCTTTGTTCGAAATGAGTAAGCGCATTTGATAAATCCTTTGAGGTTAATTGTTAGCAAACAATTGGCTCTTGTTGTTCCTCATCAAATGTACGAATTATGTTACTCCCTCTACTTATCCATTAGACTTTTAGCATAAAGAAACAAACTTTCCCTTTTCAACACTAAATGACTATACAATATAATTACTCAATTACTTCTCCGCTTATTAAATCAAATTATTAAAACTAATTTACTCACGAAGGTTAGCTGGCTATGCCAAGTTATCTCATAAATTATATTCCAATTAAAAAATCACAGGACTTATGGACACTTCTTATTACTATTTCTTATCAGCCCATCTATAACGTATCTCCTAGATTACACAAGGAATGTACAAAAAAAGATGGAACAAACTTACAGAGGCTGTGTGTCACACTCATCCAAAGTTCCTGCACTAAAGTCCCTATGCTTTTCCTTTCATCTCGGGCCTTAGGCTTCCGTCTGGAGAGTCTTGCATCAGGGGGCGTTTCGTCAGGATATTGACGGGCTTTGGATTGCAATTTTTCCGGCACTCAAAAAGCTCAGGCAGCAGGTTTCATTTCAGGCGGCATACAGGCTTGGAGATCGCTCTGCGGCTTTTGGCTTCGGTTGGCCTTCTGCGGCAAAAAGACATCCGACCGACACTACCTCAGGTATTTACATCGGCTTCTCATCATTCCCATTCTTTTCTTCTGGCATGGCCTCGCTGTAACTACCGGTCCTCTGGATCCTACTTCTGGAACTTCTACCTCTAACTGCCGACACTGATTACTGCTCACTCCGATGTTCGACTCAGTCCCTTTTTATTTCACGTTCTCCGGAACCTTGCATGAAGAGTTGTACCCCCGAAGAATTCGACACGACTCCTTGATCTTCTGTTAAGACCGACCCGTTCTTCTCCTCCATACACTCCTTTAATCCTATCTTGTCGGGTAGCGGAAACTTGTCTGAACGTTGCTGATCTCTTTGACACTGACCTAGGAGGTGTTTATATGCAAAGCGCGCAAACAACTTTCTCATACACTTAAATCGTAAACAACTTTCTTGTGCCCTTATGCATAGCTATTATACAATGTTCCGGTGGCAAAGCATTGCCTTTGTCTCTGCTTTTTTATTCTAGAAATTTTTGTTAAAGCAGTAAATACAGTCAATTCCCATAGGGTTATTTACATTAATATTTAGCATAAAATATATAGAGATATACAAGGCTATTTTTGTAACAATCTCATGAGCCTTGACCACTAGAAATCGATGTAAAGCGCTTTGCGATTTCAAAGCTGCATCGAGTTTTACAAAGGCCCACCCCTTAATGAAAAAATTTTAAACCACGAACATGGGTAAAAATTTTTATTTTAATCTGTTTCTGTGTTGTGTCTCATGCATTCTCTGGATCGGACTATACTCAGAGTTGTCATCTAATTTTGAGCTGAGACCGCCGTCAGCCTGACCTGTGGGCTTTTCTTGGTGCGACTGATGTGATTCATGTTTGTCATTATCCCTCAGGCATCTAATTCCCTTCCAACCTCTTGCTCTCTTTTTATTTCTCCCATTTACTTGGATGGGGCCATCCACTAACATTTCTTTCTAATGCGTTCACTTCTATTCCATTCTTTGCATTTTTATTGTGGCCTCTATATCCTCCTCATTTGCTGCCACCTTGACTCTCGAGATGTGTAAGCTCTCTCCCCCTTTTACCTGTTCAGTATCTAACAGTTTTGGGATCAGGCAAAGAATAGTCCCTGTCTTTCTGATCAACAATTCTATTTTTCTTTGCTTCCCTCTTTTCTAACTGGGAATGGTCGTTTCCTTTATTGCTCTCATCAACATTTACACCAGCGCGACGCTTTTGACTACCTCTCTGCCGGGCAACTTTGTTAAATCCCAATAAAATCACAGGAGAACTTGTTTTTCTAAAAAGTCAGTTCCCAGTACTACCTTTGCTGTAGTTTTTAAGAAGATTCCGGGAGAATTAACAACCCTGGTGAAATGTTTAACTTAAAATCCGGCACACACGTTTACTTTCACTTTCTCCGAGGCATAAATAGTGGGATTTGTTATTCCCTTCAACATGACAGGCGTCCTTAGATTAGTGATACCGTCAGATACTCGGATCGCAATTTCCTGAACAGAGATCCGGTTATCACTGAAACTTGGGAAACAGTGTCCAATAAAACTGCATTTTAGCTCTCTTTTCCCCTGTATTATTGTCATGGAATTTTCATGCTGATTCCTAAAGTTTATTGGCCACTTCTTAGTCCTCTGTGTGGGATGATGGTGAGTCATTACCACATTAGATTCCCAATGTATCCTTCTATTTGGGCATCATACGGAAGCAATATCCAAGAAAAAAATAGTAGTACTTAAAATTTACCACCATGAACACTATAAGATGTACCAAATGTAGATAGAATCATTTTTCTGTGTGTGTGTAAGAAGAAAAGTGACACAAGCATAAATAACACATTATTCACTTTCATTATGCATTCACGGGCTGTACTGTTCAATGTGCTGCCTTTCCCAGTATACCACAAACTACTGTATGCCCACAGATGCGAGATCCTTCGACACGTGTGCATGTCAGGAGAATCCATTCCGGTATTAGGGTAATCAATGCGTTTCGTGGGATGAGTGTTTGTTATTATACGTTGGAAAATTAGTGGTAATAACTATTTTGGTTGTACAACAGTTGGAAAATTTACTAAAAAGCACGTGATCTCGAGTGCTGGTGACCAATTTGTACATCCTTTATTTCTTTCTCCTCTTCATCATGAATTGACTATTCTTGGCACATTGCTAAGCTTGGTTCTATAAAATGGGCATACAATACGTTCTTTGCACATTATGATTAAACGCAGTTGGGCAGGATTGATGTTGCGCACATGTTGCATTATGCTGTTTTTCAGTGCTGGCAAGTTGACAGGATGATCCTGATAAAGCCTGTCTTTGAGAAATTCCCAGAGCCAGAAGCACAGGGGGAAGATCAGGTGAATGGTCCAACCATACAGTGGGAAATGCACAGCTGATCACTCCGGCTTCCATGAAATATTCTCGAAGAACCCGACCGCTGTGTGACATTCAATGCATAGGTGCTACTGTAGCTGTGGCACAATAAAATTTACTTATATCGTGAAATCTCTCGGCAGTAACTCAGCAGGTTACAGGACCCGACTGAGGAATGTCCTCAAAGAAGAATAGTCCAATGATAAACAAAGCTATAAACCTGCAGATGCCAGCAATTTTAGTGAATGCAAAGGAATTTGTGTAGCCTATACCCGCAATATCCGGGTGAATAACTAATGCTGTAGATAATCGTTCTCACCTACAGGACAATTAGCACAACTAACCTTTTTGAATCCGGGTAGAAAGCTAACCCTTCCCTTAACCAATAAAGATAGATAGAAGACTCTCATGATATTAGTTAGCTTTCGAGAAAAAGAGAGTGCAGCAGATAACTAGTGATTCCCAACTCTAACACTGTATACAGTATTGTTTGTGTGAGACTGATGGTCGAATTCTTTAGATGCTGGATTAAAACCCGAGTTTCTGGTAGAAAATTCTGAAACCAGAAATCCAGTCGGAGAAGTCTTAGAAAAAAAATAAAGTCCTCCATTCTGCGACTAGAATTTGTTTTCTTCGCGCAACCTACTGCTTTGGAGGGACTTTGCTATATCTGCGGCTACAAGAATTGGTAGTGGGTTTTTTTTGTTTTCGTTGTGGGTCTTGATTGCAATATCGGAGTGACTTTTATTTTGTCCGGAGTCAAGTTGAAGGACTGCAATTGGGAGTCCACTCTCTTCTGCTGTTTGAAACATTTATTAAGAATATTCAAAAGACATTCTTGTCTCATCCATAAAGCCTCAACCTTAGTTTTAGGTTCCTTGTATAGACGATGTTTTTGCTATCTGGTCCCATAATGAAGTTGCCTACTTTTTTTTTAATCGAATATAAACAACCTGCATCCACGAATTAATTTACTTGGAAATAGAAAAAGACAACACATTATCCATTTTGGATATTCTATCCTTCCCCCTTACCATCAGGTGAATTAATTACCTTCATTGATCAGTAGCCTATTTTCACTGGACATTACATTCAACAGCAATCTGTTCTCCATCCCTCACATAAGAGTTATATCTCATACTAAAGATTTTATAATGGAATTATAAAATCTTTAGTATGACATATTTGCACTGTATGTTCTACGCCTCAACAACTACAGTAAGAACTCGTAAACATCAAACGATATACGAAACTCGCTGCTTTCTCAGAAAGATTAACACAACAACTTTTTTATCCGTTTAGTCCAAACACAAATAAAGAAACGGTACGTTGAATCCCAATCTCATACATTTTTATCATCTCAGAACCTGTTTCCAGAATTTTAAAAATACAATTTAGTGGCTACTTTTCTTCCTGTCAACAAATTATCAGCATTGTTTCATCTTCCAAAGATAAACAATCTCCTCTAGCTCCTTGTTCCAAGTTTCTTGTGACTGTCATCGTTCTCACTTCGGAGAAATGGACGCTCGGTAGAAAAGAGAACACAAGTAGTACACCAATCTTACATTAATAACAGGAAATCTAGCTTGGCGCAGCACGGAATGAATACAGAGTGCAATGTCCTATAATCCGAAACAGGCTAACTTCATCTGTGTCGCAATAAATTTGAACGTTTCTTCAAAAGAAAGTGCTGAGGCCTCTCACCTTCCTAACTTAACGGCTGCAACTCGTTATCTAAGATATGGTCAAGTATTTTCCTAATCACACACTGAAGTTTATTTTTAAATACAACGTTTATAATACGTTTCCTTAGTTATAAATTGTTTTATGTATGACATCATGTGGCTTTTCATGTTTCAAACCAGTAGTACACCAGTTTGAAACACTTCGCAATTAACTGACCTCGCCACTGATGATAGGCTGTAATATTCAGGCTGAAATGGCTGCCTTTAAATAAGTATTACTTATTTCCTTGTGATTTTCATGTGAATTAAAGAAATCGATGATTACTTCCTCAAGCAACACCATAACCATTGGCAGGAAAAAGCTTTATTAAATGAGTTCGAAGATATCGTGCAAATCGCATTCTTGTAATACAGTAATACAGTATATATTAGGCACTTAGACTTAATTATCTAATATATCGTAAACATTTGTAGCATGTGGAACATTATAATGAATTCGGATAACCTTATTGTCCGCGCGGTTAGCCTAGTGGCTTTGCGCTTCGCAACCATATGCCTGGGGAAGGAGTGTCCTAGGTTCGATTCCCGTCGGAGACGTGAGGAGCTGAAGGATCTTCCTCAGCCATAGCCAAGTTAGCCGGTCTTGGGCGCGGGCAGTAGGGTTTTTTCCGCCAGTTTATCTGGTGTTTTTCATCCCGCAAGCAGGCAAACCGGACCCTTGAACACACAGGGATACAGTCAAGAATACCTTGAGGCATAGGAGTGACCATTCTATCCTCGTATTTCGGTTACGAAATCCAAGCATGCTTGGAAGGTTGTGGGCTTTAAAGGCCTGTTAAAGCCATTGGGATAGATAGGTAGATAACCTTATTTCTGAATGAAACATACTATAGTTATGTATAGTCCTATATAGTGTCCTCTGTATTACTATAATAGAACAGACATATCCCTAAAAGCAACTAAAACTGTTAGTAGCGCTTGCACAACAACAACCTCCTACATAATAGATCTCATCAGTAGCTTTATTCGGGTAAGTAGAAGACATCAATCGATGTCTTATACTTACCCGAGTAAAAATTGCATCACATTCGCGTTAATAGGCCGGGTGTGCGTTCAAAATACATACACGTTTGAGCCTTTTGAAAAGATCACAGATGGCGTAGTGGGTCAAATTCTTAGCGTTCTGGTAGTTTTAAACCGCTCAGAAGGTGAGGCAGAGTGGGCTCTGACACACTAGCACCTGGATGCTGTGATTGGTTATTTTGTCAACCAGTCCAATTGAATATTGTCATTTCTCATGAATTGCTGTTTTTGTTTTCTGAGTTTCATCTGTTTTGCATGCTTGAAGAGTGAACTGATGGGGTAGCTAACTTTTTATATATAATATAAACAAGTTTCTAATATATAAAAAAAAAAAAATCAACTAACGCCTTTTTATTCCCGTATACGAGAGTAGGCGAGGCCATTTAGCCCTATCTAACTTTTGGAGACTGAGTGGGCAGTTCAATCTCCACTGGTACCAATCAGAGACAGATGGCCCAAGGCTATCACTAATTAAACGGTACGCAGTGAAGAGAGACGGCTCATATGTGCCGCCATCTCGTGGTCCCTAACCCTAACACAATATTTAATGTCTGAAATAATGTGGGTTCTACGGTCGATTTTCTTGAGTTTACAGGACGAAAAACCCGAGTTTCCGGGAGGAATAACCTGCTTGCCCGTGCCAGAGATCGACTAACTCAGGAACCGGTCGAAAAAAGGCTTAGAAAAATTTCCTCTAGTCCTCAATATTTCCTCAATAAAAATTTTTGCCCATATTTACAATGGGAAACAGTATTATAGTCGAATGCGGTAATCCTCCTCGTCCTCTTGCAAATTTTACACCTTTGAGTAGTTCAAATATACCGACCAAATATAGCATTCTCCTTCGTTATTGTTTTCTAATACATCTAAAAACAAACGCATCGTCTTGTGCTCTGAACAGATTTGGTTACAATTAATTGATAAACTAACGTATTTAAAGTTATCCTACAGTTAATTGCATTAGACCAATTAAGACGAGCACTGATATGCTACACACTCTGAAAACTTTCATACATTGATAAAAATGCAATCATGCAGTCAGACATGAATTTTGTAGTGCAGGTTGCATAAGCCACGACAGCACAGAATTCTTACCCAAACGAAATGGGCACGCAACATCACTGATATATAAGTAGGGAGTAGGCAAAGCTTTTAATCTTATCTGGCTTTTCGAGACTGAAAAGATGTAATTAAGTAATAATGTAATTAAAATGTAAATACGGTCGATTGGGCAGTTCAGTCTCCACCGGTAGCCAAACGGAAATAGCTGGCCCATGACTATCACTAATTATAAGCGGCAACCGATGAAGAAATTGGTAAACAAATGCTGCCATCTCTTGGTACCTAACCCTAACAGGATATATTACTGTCTGAAATAATGTGTGTTGTATGGTCGATTTTCTTGAGTTTATGGGACGAAAAACTCACTTGCCTGTGCCAGAAATCGAATAATTCGGGAACCGGTTGAAAATAGGCTTAGAAGAAGTTCATCTTTGGCGAGCAGACTTAAACTTAAGTCTACCTTCGGGCGGCATAGCGAAAAACCGCTGAAGTGCAATGTGCAAATTATCCATCAAGAGTTTTGTCAGGTAAATAGTAGTAGTAGTGGTACACTATGCAAAGTGCTGCACAGTTTGGCCTCTATGGAGGATATAACTCAAAAATCGAGTGTCAGGACTATGAACATCGTAACTGGACTGCAGAGAGTTGGTGGTCCATGATGTGGAGACAATCTCATGCTACATTACACTGTTTTTGATAAAACCCACGAGTGGAGTGTGAAGTTTCGTTTATACATCGGAAAGATAAAAGCTTGAATACCTTATTCAAAAGAGGAACTCTTGTAATGTCCTGGAGTGATTTTAGACGAATTCTGACCTTAATATGGCCTTATCGAACAAAATACATGGCCATGCTCTGAAGAGTTATCATAATGCTTCTTGCATGAATGTCTTTTACTTATTGAAAGGCAGCTAATGCTTGAGACTATGAAGTCTGATCAGCTCTGATAACTTTTAAAACGTTTTAATTTTCACACTTCAGACATTTTCTTTTCAAATAAATGATATTTATTTTCCTACCATCAAATCTGTGACATAACTCCAACTTCTCATCTCTCGAGGGATGAGTTTTATTTTAGTCAAACAGATTACATCAGCCTTTGCTAAATCGTTTTTTTGCCTAAAATATATATCTGGATTTCCTAGACAATGCTTCTTTGGCGAGTTCCTTCGTAGCGCTTTTTGCACTCCTCAGCACCTTTTACACGGAAGCGCATTTTGCACTCCTCAGCACTAGGCTGTCCAAAGAGAAAAAGCATTCTAAATTCGATTCTAGTCGCTAACAGGAGGAATTTTTTTCTCCTTCTTCAACCGGTTCCCGAGTTATTCTATCTCAGGCACGGGCAAGCGGGCTTATTTTCTAATGGGTTTTTGTTCCCTAAACACAAGAAAATCGATTCTAGAACACATACTATTTCATACATTAAAAATATTGTGTTCGTGTTGCGGACCACTAGATAGTGTCAATAAGTAAAATTTATTTTTATAAATTTTACTTATTTTAAAAATATTAGAAAGATATGTTTAGCACACTGCATTTACATCCATAGCGCTAGACCACCTGATGAAATGATAGTGTATGTTAGATTCAAGTCACGAAGTAGAAGAACCTTTTCTAAGCCTTTCTTCGACCGGTTCCCGAGTTACTCGAATAATTAGGCATGCAGACGTTTGCCACAGTAAAAAAAAAATAATTTTTATTTTAGAAATATTTCAACTTACCGATTTTAAGACATTAATGACAGTGAAGAGCAATGGTAAGCAATTTGAACAATAAAACAAGGCAGTGAATGTGTCAAATTTGAATTTCTCCGTATAAGTAGCAATTGCGCATATCTTTAGTTAAAACTGTATGGCTGAAATTATAAATAAATATATGAATTATTATATGATGTATTTAACAGTTGAGTGTAACAATTTCCACACATTTGGGACAATGAGGCAGTCGTTACGATTAAGGTTTGGTCTAAGAAGTAGAGCTTTATTTGAATAGCCTTTCATATCTGTACACAGAATGTGTAAAAGCTTTGTGTTTTCCCATTGGATTCTATAGTTTGCGTTTTCAATTCCATGCTCTGCCATTTCAATTCCAGGCCTGTAGTATGACAGATTGCATGAACATAGTATATATTCCAGGTAGCATAACTGTTGAGCATGTCTTTTAGAAAGAGTAATAGTGATGCTACTCCTTAATGGGTTTGAAGGTAGGGATGAGGTGGTATTTATGAGTTTTGCTTCTCGTTCAGAGATACCTTTGATGTAAGGTATGGATGCTCTGTGTAATTCTGTTTCTTTTGGATATTGTCTTGGGCTAGAGTGAACAATTTTTTATGTTGTTCTTGGATTGAATCCATTTAGTAGAGCTGTTTCTTGAATGGTTTCCTTCCCTGTTTGAGCATTCCTTCGGAAGAATAAATTATGTGCGCTCTGGTCACGAAGGATTTTATGATGTCATATTTCGGTCATAGGTGATGCTAATATATTATGAATATGGTCCTGAAAAGGTTTGTTTTCGGTAGACAAAAGTAGAAAACGATCCATCAGTTATGTTGGATATGAACGTCCAGAAAGGAAATTCCATTCGATGTTTCTTTTTCTAATCTGAATTTAATGCGGGTTTGTAGATTGTTGATTTTTTTGCAACAAATAAATGGAACTCTGGCTCTATGTGTTTCCATACTGCAGATATGTCATCTATGTGTTGAAGCCAAAGAGATGGTTTCGGATCAAGAGCAGAGATTCTTTTCTTGCTTTCAGATGTGGAAAATAATCAGCTAACGCATTTTATTCCCCTATAGGAAGTAGGCAATGCCGTTTTAGCCTTATCCAACTTTTAGAGACTAAGAGACAAGTTCAATCTGCACCTACAGCAATCAATCAAAAATAGCTGACCCAAGATTATCACTAATTATGAGAGAGGACTTGAAATTATTGTTAAAGGTAGTGAAAGAAAAGAGTGACAGAGTTAGAATGGTGAGCCTGTTTCCCTGGTATGACAGAGAGGAGGTTAGAAGGAGGGCCATAATCGCAAATGACAGTATGCACAGGTTATGCAGACGGTGTGGTGTGGAATTCGTGGACGTCTAGAAGGAGATTGATGGGCGAAAGGATTTATACAAGATGGATGGCCTGCATTTGAATGGATTTGGTGTGCGGAGACTGGAAAAAGTGTTGCTGAATGAAGCGAAAATGGATGTGCAGAACCACGGAAAGTAGAACTACCAAGGAGGGGAGGAAGTGGCTATGCGGACATCAGTGAGACAGATAAGTGTAAGAATGAATATAATGTACCCGAGCCAGTATTAAGAACAAAAAATCGGAATGGGATAGTTAGAATAACGCATCAAGATAGAGGTGGGACAAAGGGACCACTGCATTTCATGTATACTAATGCCAGGAGTATTAGGAACAAGAAGGAAGAATTTTTGGCCTTGAATTGGCTCTTCCTGGCCACAGGTTATTGGCGTTAGTGAAACATGGCTGACGGAAGATGATATAGTTAGTGGGATAGAATGTGTAGATTATAGTGTGTTTAGGAGGGATAGAGACAATAAAATGGGGGGGGAGGGGTCTTATTGATGATAGCTGATGAACTGCAGCCAAGGAGAATTGAAGTTGTATCGCAGGATAGTGAAAAGAGCTCATTTGAGGCTATTTGGTGTGAGATTGAGACTGGCAGAACAAAATATACAGTTGGGTGCTACTGAAGACCAGATGATGGAATAGATGGTGAAGATAGTACCCATAGACAAATTGACGCAATGAGTGGAAGGAGGGTAATTATTATGGGGGATTTCAACTATGGTAACATTGATTGAAAGGAGGAGAGGATACATGTGAGGAAGGAAATGGATTTTATTCAATTATTAAGGGATAACTATCTGAGACAGCATGTAACTGAAAATACTAGGGATGTAAAAGTGCTTGACCTGGTAATAGCATCTGAGAATTTGACTGTAATGAATATGACCATGTTGCCACCTATTGGTGAAAGTGATCATAAGGCCTTGACCTGGGAGGTGGCTAAAGGTGTGGAATTTTCGATTAAGACAAGGTATATGTGGAATTACCGTGCTGGCTAGTATGACAAGCTTAGGAGATTGCTTGGATCAGTGCCATGGCATGTACAACTGCAAGGGATGGATGTCGATAGAGCATGGGAAGTGGTCAAGGAGCATTTACAGGAGGTTATGGCTGATTGTATACCTAGGGTCCGAATAGTAAAACAAGTGGGGGTTAAATGGATGAATAACACCATTAAATTTGAGCTGCAAAAAAAGAAACAACTATGGTGGGAATTTAAAGAAAGGAGTGACCTGCAGGCACACGAACAGTATAAAGTGCCGGCCAGAATGGTAACGAGTGTGGTAAAAAAAAGCAAAAGCGGATTAGGAAACGAAACTAGCTGAAGAGAGTCCCGAACAGTTTTTTCAATATGCTGCAATCAAGAAAAAACTACACGACAAAATGATTTTAAGGAATGACGATGGTAAGGAGGTCAGAGAATCAGTCGATATAGTGGCATTACTGAGCGAGCACTCTGCAAAAGTATATCATCCAGGTGGTGACATTGAAAAAATGAAGGAACCATTAGTTTATACGGGAATTGTGATGAATGAGGTGGAGGTGAATAGTCTATTACTGAATCTCAATGTCAATACATCTGTGGGATTGGATGGTATACCGGCACGGGTCTTGCGTGAAACGGTTAAAGAATTATCAGTGCCCGTGACCATGTTGTTTAATCTGCGTCTTGGGTCTGGTTTAGTCCCGAAGGTGTGGAAGGAAGGGAAAATAGTTCCACTGCATAAAGGAGGATACAAGATTACCGTTGCAAATTACCGACTGATCAGCATATCAGGAGTCGTCAAGATCTTGGAGAAAGTAGTCAAGTGAAAAATAAAGAAAATGAGATACTCTACGGGGGACAGCATGGCTTTGTGAAGGGTCGATCATGCCTCAGTAACTTGCTCAAGTTTTATAACACAGTGACTGCTGAACTGGATAAGGGTAATGGGTTTACAGTGATACTGCTGGACCTGGCTAAGGCATTTGACAGGATACCACATGGAATTCTAATCCATAAACTACAACATATGGGAATCGATATAGAGTTGGTGAAATGGGTAGGTGGGTAGTTGATGGAGAGATATCAAAGAGTAGTTTATTCAGGAGTAGAGTCAAAAAGACTGCCTATGACTAGTGGTGTGCCGCAGGGTTCTGTTCTTGGACCACTGCTGTTTAATTTATTCATTAACAATATAGGGAAGGATCTAAGAGGAACGGTTCATTTGTTCGCTGATGATGCAAAATTGGGTAGGGCAATAGTGAATGCTGAAGATGTCAAAATCTTGCAAGACGACTTGGATAGATTGGAGTTCTGGGCTAAGGAGAATGGATGTCAATTTAATATGACAAAATGTAAGGTTATGCATTTTGGGGTGAAAAGATTAGCAGCAGTATACCACATTGGTGGAACTGTACTACAGGAGATTGATGAGGTCATGGACTTGGAGTATTGGTGGATAGGGATATGAAGTTTGGGGGCTCATTGCAAAAGTAGCTAAATCAGCTCACCAACTCACTTGGTTGTTGAAAAATACCTTGACGAGCAGAGACAATCAAGTTATTGTACCTCTGTACCGAGCCTTGATAAGACCTCATCTCGACTACTGTGCCCAGATTTGGTCACCTAGTTTCCTTCTTGATGGGGAGGAGGTGGAGAGGATCCAGAGCGAGTGACTTAGATGATAGCGGGTCTATGCAATGAATCATATGAGAACAGGTTGAAGATTTGTGAATTGCAGAAATTAGTTGATAGGCGGAAAAGGGGAGATGTGATTGAGACTTTCAAATTGCTAAGGGGTTTCTATAGGATTAATTCAGAGGATATTTTTGAGATCAGGACTGGTTGTGGGTGAACTAGGGGACACCCATGGAAGCTGGGCAAGAGTATGGTTAGCAGGGGTGTTAGAGCTGGGTTCTTTACTTTTAGAGTGGTGAATGAGTGGAATAGTCTGCCAGAGTCTGTTGTGTATGCTATGATGGTCAGTGAGCTCAAGGCAAGGTATGATAGATACTGTGAGAATGTCTTATAGGTGTGTGGACATGATGTTTAGGGCCTCCCTGGATGAGTCTAAGGACTCCCTGGAGTTCCGTAATAATAGTAATAATTATTCACGGCTTCCCATGAAAGTAGGAGGCCGACAAGTGCCGCCATCTCCTGCTCCTAATCCTAGACTATGTGTACTGTCTGAAAATAGTGGGGTTCTACAGTTGGTTTTCTTGAGTTTGCTACGAAAAAACCCGAGTTTCCAGAAGAAGAAGAAGGAAACCCCCTTGCCTGAGTATTGATTCGACTGCTCGGGAACCAATTTACAAGGTTAGTCTTAATGGCGAACACACGGCAGTTCCTTTCACTTATTTGTATAGCTGTTCTTTCCATGAAAATATCCTGATGATAATGTGAATTTGAATAGTGCTATAATGCCTTCTGGAAATATTTGAGCTAGAAGGTCTGTTCTTTTGTTATGTAGAATATTCGTAAAGAGCCATGTAATGTCAAAACTCACCATCATATGTGAAGACGTCAGAATAATCTCTTGTATTCTTTTACAAAATTCTGTGGAAGTTTTTATTGAAGAAGCTGAATGGCCGATTACAGGATCAGAAGGTTTGACAGGAATCATCCGATCTTGTAGGTATAGCTGCCTATGGAATCCACAATAGGCCTAATTTTCAATTTCGTTTGTGTGTAGCTTTAGTGTTCCACATGTTCTGATTTTCTATTCCAGTTATAACTTAACAAACACTTAACTACTTGTATCTCAAATTTGGCTCATGTCCTATACTGTACTATTGTTCCCATTTCATACTGTGGTACGCTTATGAATTGGAATTATCGGAAACTCCTCATGTCTCGCTATACTGGGAAAGCGGGTCCTTTCTCTTGGAAACTCGGGTGTTCCATCCCGTATACTGTAGAAAATCTACCGTAGAACTGACATTAAGATATTGTAAATAATAATATTTTTTGGTTTACCGATCAAGCGTTGATCAGTTTTATTAACTGAACCAACTAGTTTCGCCCCACTCATCTGTTGGCATCTTCAGGGCTTACATAGAGGTTTAAACAATCTCACAATTATGCGTACCTGCAAACTGACAAGAATAACTGTAACGCACTGACTAGAATAATTACAAATAAAATAGTATCGAACGTGAGTGAAACACGTATCGCGTATACAAGATCAGCTAGCTGTTGCTGAGGAACTTTCTGTAGTTTGTATTAAAGTTCATTTCTTCCGTTTTTAAGGTTCTGATTAGGGTTTTCCATATCTCTGGGAGTATTAGGCCTTGATTTCTGTTAAGGTTGACAGTAGAACGGGCGACTGTGGCTGCCTCTTTGAAAATTCTTGAATGGTAATCTTCCTCTATGTAAGGGTAACAGCTTTTGTCCCACTCGATGACATGGTTAGTTGTAGAGAAATGAGGCGATAGGCCAGAAATGTCCTTTCTGTTGTTTTTGACATAGCCAATGTGCTCCTTTTTCCTGATTTCGAGGCTTATCGAAGTCTGTCCGATGTAACTAGAAACTAGTTACATCGAAACTAGTTGGTTCAGTTAATAAAATTGATCAACACTTGATCGGTAAACCAAAAAATATTATTATTTACTAATTTATGATCAAGAAAATAACATTCATGATGAATAAGATATTGTGTCATGGGCCACGAGATAGCGACATTTTTCCGCTACATTCTTCCTCTCAATACGAATATAAACTCACTTATAGTCCTGGCTGGCTATTCTCTTATTGGCTAAGGATGGACCTAGCTCCCTGCTATTCTTGAAATTAAGTTAGGGCTAAATGACCCAATCTTCTGATAATTAAAAGTAACATAGACTTTGGCCTGCTATTCTGTGATTGACTTAGGATTTAGCCTAGCTGTCTACTAGTATTCAGAAGTTAGAGATAAATTGTCTTGTTCTCCTTTGGGGGAAGGAATTAAAAGACATTAGCGAATTATACTACTTTTTTCCAGTTATTCGAGAAAAAAATTGTAAAATTACAGCCTCTCCTTATTTTATTAATATATTTTAGAAAAGCATATGATAGCTTTCCTATGGAAGGACTTTAGGGAGTATTATATGAACTTGGAATATCTCATAAGAGACTGAATGTAATGGAAATTTGCGACACTAACAGCCAAAGCAGAATTGATCTAAATATTTTGTAATTAGGACAAGATTGGAACAATGAGATGCCCCTCTCATTCATTCTATTTTATTTAACTTTGGAAAAATATATTAGACAAAGTGAAAGATAACTGAAGTAGAACAGTAATATTAGGATATGCTTATGATGTCTGCCTATTTGCAGAAAATACTGACGACATAAGAATAACTTTCAGGAGCCTCAGAACTTCTACCTGAAAACTAGGATTACAAATCAACCATAATACTGAATATATAAAACTGTATTGAAATAGCTATGGAGAAAATTTGAACTTTACTGTTAATAAGTAGAAATTCAAACGTTGCTATTTCCTTCAAATATCTTGGAAGTCTGATTACTTGAGTGAATAAAATTAGCAAACACCGGTAGTTCTATTTTTGATTTTCTTGAGTTTGTGGGATGACATTTCTGAGTATCCAGAGGGAAAAGCCGAATTTTTGTGGCAGCAATCGATTATCTCTGGAACCGGTCGAAGAAAGATAATCGACTGTAGAACCCATATATTGCATTAGGGTCAGGTACCAAGATCACTGTACTTTATTCATTGAATGCCATGTAATAACATTGAGTTTAGGCCAGATATTCGTGATTCGCTAAGGGAGAAGAAGAAGAAGATTATATGCCTTTCAGTCTCCAAGAGTTAAGTAAGACTTATACGGGGTCACCAATTTCCTTTGTTGAATAAATCGCTTTAGCGGATTTATTTATTTACAATAAAATTAATTCTGAAATAAAAGTTATAATACGTACCTTCAATAGAGCTTATAATTCTCGATATCATGTACTATCTTCCAAAATACTCTGAAAAAGTAGCATAATATTTTAAAATGTAGAAACTTGAAAGACATTTGAAAATAAAATCCTCATAAAATCCTTTTGAATTGCAAGTGGTAACAGTAAAGGTAAAAGGAGTAGAAAGCCATAATTAAGAGGTATACAAACTCTATAGGTCTCAACTATTAACTGAGTAAGATCTTGCGGTATGAGATGGCTTAAACATGTATAAATAACAAGGGTAGAGAGGGAATAGCTGAAAACTGTCCTAGAGGAACTCTATGGGCGATGTTGCAGGGATAACATCAAAAAAAAAAAAAAAGACAGCTGAGATGGATATCATCGATTAGACTGGAATAGCTCAAGACAGAAAAAAGTTGTTATACTTACATCCTATGTCCAAAAAGAAACCGAACGTTTTGAAAATAGAAGAAACTATTGGTGCCCCCCGTTTTTTCTTTTTGTTGCCGAAAGCAGCAACCTTCATTAGTGTTGTATCAACTGTTTATGATATTTGTTTCTATAAAAGCCGAGTTATAGTGCCAAGAGTGACAGTGTGTTTTGACGAACGGTCGGTCGTCACGATATTCATGCCATACGCGACGAATTCTCGCTATCAATCGCTTCAAAACTTCTAGATAAAACTCACTATTGACCGTTTTGCCAGGCGAAACGAATTCTTTGTGGATAATTCCCTTGGAATCGTAGAAACAAATCAGCATTTTCTTTACTTTTGACTTGTCCAAGCGACTTCCAGTGAAAGCAGACAGACAAATGCCGCCATCTCATTGTCCTTAACTGTAATGCAATATATTATTGTTGGAAATAATATGAGTTCTATGATCGATTTTCCTTGGTATATGGGAGAAAAAACCCGTTTGCTCATATAAGAGATAGACTAACTTAGGAACGGTCGAATAACGGCTTCGGAAACTTTTTCTAGCGCTAAAATTGAGGTTAGAAAATGGTCTTTCTTTGGGTAGTCTAGTGCTATGGATGTTAGCGTGCACTTTGATAATGGCGCCAAGTTTTTGAACAAATTTTCAACAATAAAGGTTGAAATCAGTCTGAGTAGACTTTCTCCATAATGCAATTATATTACCATTATGTATTCTTGAGAAGAGTGTGAATTATGCATTTATCATAGACTCTTGGGGTGAAGGTAAATGTCCTCTAGATGCCAGTTATAAAGATATAAAGGTATTTCACCTGTAAAATTTCGTTTACGTATTATTATTATTTCGTGACACCTCCAAGGAGTCCGAAGACTCATCGAAGGAGGACACCTACTCTACAACTTTCGATTTCCACCACTCTATCCAACCTCTGCTACCATCATCATCTACATCAATGCCATGTAATGTTCAACACCACCACCACCAGTAATTTTTCTGTAAATTGCGTGTGTTCTGGAGGGCCGATTTTCTGTATGCGGGATGAAAAACCCGAGTTTCCGCGAAATAAAACCCTGTTACCCGAGAACGGCTAACTTGTCTTCAATTGAAAATACCCATATAAAGATTCCTCTCGTCACGACGAGAATCGAACTTAGTATGCCTGCGTAAATTAAAAATAAGCACAAAAATATAAGTTCTTTTTTTTTTTTTTTTTCAAGCGTCATTTATTTACATTGATACTTAAAAATTCAGTAAAACCGAATGTTACAAATTACTCCAGTGGATCAACAACCTTTAGTGCAATTTCTGACTTAATCTTATCGTTTATCGGGTATTCAAATATCAGCCCTCTTTGAGCTTATTATTATAAAGAGGGTTTATCACTTCTGTGAAAGTTTATCTCAAAAGTTATTAGATAAAGATAATCCTATTACTGTCTTACGTCATTTATACTAGTGGTTATAGGTTTACAAAGACATACCTTTTACATTTAACCGAATTTATTCTGGGCACCAATTGTTCCACTATTTCTGAACTTGTTCGCTATATTTTTGATAAAACATAATAAGTATTAGTAATATTTACCATGATTGATATAAAAAATTAAATATTTATTAATAATAGTTGGCGTACCATATTCACTGTAAATAGCGAGAATTATGCTTACAAATAAATTATTGATTTTCTGCAGCTGTAATAAAAAAAAATCTACTCACTAAAATTGTGTTGTTAAATTTTGAATACTAATTTGAGTAGTTTTGAATTTAATTTTAATGGACTATATTACATTTGTTACCTTTCGAACAAAGACAATAAGATATATACAGATATATAACTGAAAAAAAAAAAACATCTTTGTATATCCAGCTGGAAATTTGTTATATGCAGCTTTTAATTTTTATTCCCGAATCTAATAACACATCCGTTTATGCATACAAATACTCAGTGCTTAGTGACTGGCATGGCTGTTAACGGCGTCCCCCTGAATCTCTTGGTTACTAAGACTTTACACTGATGTATTCTTCCACTAATTTGTATAGGTCTATGATTACAAATGTTTGCATATGTGCTTTATTGGTGAAGCTGTCCCTTCTTACAAACATGTAATTGTAGTTCTGCTACATTCTGGGATGTAATCTACATGCCTTATCTTTCAGATAAAGTGCATTTACTGTAACGTCGTCATAGAAACTAAGAAGTCAAGTAACTGCCCTCGGAAGGATATTTCGGTTGCTTGCGTTGTAAGGCAGATGGCAACAGTTGCCCCTGGAATCAACGCCATAGCGTAGGATCAAGAGGTTACCAGGCGAGAAGGTGAATTTGTTGGTTGTGTTCCTTGTATTGTTATGATGCTTATTAGATTCTGTTGTTTACATCATGCCTTCCTTCTTGATAATGTCGTCGGTGTTAAAAGGTTGTATCAAAATATTAATATCACCTTTGCCATCATTTCGCGATGTTTTCAGTTTAAGTAGAAAGCAAAATGGCGTTTATCGTTAGTCCTAACAAATTTGAGATGTGTGTATATATGTACACACACATACTGTAATAAACAAATCTTACACTTCATTACTGTTATATATGCATATATATGTGTATTTGTGAAATTCGGTTTCTCCATTATAGGTGACTAGATGTGGTGCTTTAAACGGATAGCATATGCCATCTTTGCAGAAGGAATGTGCACACTGTTCCTAATTTTGTTAACTGGGCAAAATTCAGTTTTATTAATAAGAGAGAGCGAGAAAAAAAAAATAAGGAAAAAATAGTTGCAAATCTAAGCAGATGGTCAATAAAATGAAGTGTTTGTTGAACTTATTAAGCATTGGCATCATATGGTATTGAGTCTAGAAAGGTATCGTGTTGGTTAATGTGACATAAGTCTTATATTTGGTACTTGTTAGTTTTGGAAGATGACTGAATGCCGTTTGTTCCGCCTTTCATAATTATACAAAAAAGTTCATAAATAGGAATTCTTAGTTTTCACCTTATTATATATTTATTACATTGGCAGTGATCCCAGTTATTTTACTCTGGTAACACTTACATAGTATACTAATTGATGGAATGGTCCTTCTCTGATTAAAGTTATTTAAGAACATTAATCATTTATTTGCATGAATACTAGATGTAAAAATGTAAGAATATTTTTAGTTACAATTTTTAATTTCAGTTAGTTTGTAGTGTGAAATGATATGAATTTGTAATAGATTTATCTTATCTGCTTTATTTAATTATTTCAAATACCTTCCAGAGTCAAGGGCTCATTGAGGGAGGTATTTGCAGAGGAGATGGAAGTAATATGATAGGCACAAATCTGTCATACCTTGCCATAAACCGATTCATTGTCTTTGTGCACTCACTGCCTCATTGAGCAACACCTTCCACTCATCACTATGCATTATGCATAGATTAGATTATGAAGTATGCATTATGTCTTAGTATTATGTGCCATACTTTCATATAATTTCCAGGAATGTCACTTGTCCTGATTTCTTTCCTTTTCCTCAGTTCTTTTGAAAAATATCCTAGGTGTCTTAACTGCTGTGCTCCTTTTTACCATTTGCATGTCAAAATAAATAAACAAAAATAAATCAGCTAACACCTTTTATTCCCTTTATAGGGAGTAGGCGAGGCCTTATAGCCCTGTCTAGCTTTTGGAGACTGAATGGGCAGTAGCTAGATTTTCTTATCAAAGCTTTATGCAGTGGAATGACCACATCCTTGGATACGATACTGACTGTCTATTGGACAGTCAGTATCCTATCCAACCAGTTGACATTCAGTCAGGGAATGGATTTTGCAAAAGCATTTGGCAGATTGTCACATGGCAATGAATTTCCTTTATTCACTAATATCTTCTTCTTTGAATATTTTTTATAACAGTTTTTTGGACATATGGCTCTCCCATTTGTTTCCATCTTTCTCTGTTGAAGGCTTCCAGATGCCAACCTAACTGGTTGTCACCTCAAAACCAATACAGGTTAAAGGTGCTTCTATTGGTGAATATTCATGAAAACCATGATTATTCACCACTATAGACATCTTAAACCTGTATTGGCTTATGAAGAATATTTTCCATCATCAACCCAATGCTGTATCCTATTCCTAACTAATCTGTTCAGATTTTTAATAACCATTCCAGAAATTCAAAGTGGTCTGTAATTTAATACATCCATTTAGCATTAATCCTTATGTATTGAAGCAATCTTGCCTTTCTACTCATTGGGGATATTTCCGGACATAAGGCTCTCATTAAAGAAGTCAGTGATATTGTCAGTTTCTTAGCATATTCTTTCACAACACATAGCAAAATATCATCCAACCAGTCCAACAAATTACTTAATAACTTAAATGTCTCTAGTGTTTTCATCTTCAGTCTCTCAACTCTTTGCTCACTTACAACAGTATTATTTCCATCAGTATAAAAAACTGAACAGAATAATTGTTTAAATACACCATAACTTCTGCCTTGGTCATACACAACTCCATTGGACAGAATGATTCTCTCATAGTCATTCTTTCTCTTGTATAATGGAAAAACTCCTTACGATTTTTCTTAGCCTATTTCTCTAGAGTTCTCTTACTCTCTTTCTGATTGCACTTTATAGGCTTTGTAGCTCTTCACTTCTCTTAATTTTATACATTTTCCATAATCTTCTGTTTTATAATTCTTGCTTAATTTCCATATTGATTTTGTTGATGCCTACATATTTAGCTTTTTAGATTTAGGTACACACCGCTATTGTTAGCTTGAAATATTTCTTAATCTTCTTGCTTAATCTCAATGCTAAAGTTGGGTTGGCGAACATGGACTGGGCACAAGAAATGAGAGAGGTGACCGTCTTTTTCAATTCTGCCAGGAAGAGGAGCTAATAATCACAAACACATGGTTTAAGCTACCACCTCGAAGATTGTATACTTGGCGATCACCACAGGATAATAATGGGAATATAATCAGAAACCAAATTGATTACTTACTAATTAATCAACGATTTCGAAGTTCTATAAAGAGTACAAAAACCTATCCTAGTGCAGATATTGCTTCTGATCATAAACTACTGTTGGCAGAGTTACAACTTAGACTGAAAGCTATGCTTAAGAAACATCAACAAACAAGGTTTGATTTGGGAAAATTAAAAAACACAGAGATAAGAAGCAAATTGAGTCAAGATCTGAATCAAGAGCTAGCACTTATCAAGAATGATGACATCATGAGGGTTGATGAATCGTGGGACAAATTGAAATCTGTCTTCATAGAGAAATATACCAATACCTTATGTCCTAATAGAGCAGTAAAAAAGAAAGATTGGATGACTGATGAAATTCTTTCTCTCATGGATCAATGCAGATCATATAAAAATCATAATCCAACAAAATATACAGAGGTTCAGAAAATTATTAAACACAAGATCAAAAAAGCAAAAGAAATCTGGATGAATGAAAAATGTAAAGAAATAGAAATTCTACAGGAAAAACATGACAATTTTAATCTACACAAAAAGATGAAAGAGACCTCAGGTATATATAAGAAAAAGCAATTCTGTATCCTTCGAAACAAAAAGGGAGAAATTATATCCAAAAAGGATGACAAAATACAAGAATGGGTGAAATATATAGAAGAACTCTTTACTGATAACAGACAGAACCCAGAAAATACTTATGAACATATGGAAGGTCCATGCATTCTAAAATCAAGAGGTAGAATGTGCATTAAACTCAGCTAAAAATGGTAAAGCCCTAGGACCAGATAGAATACCAGCAGAAATAGTAAAGTTATTAGACGGTGACAACATTAACATATTAGTAAAGCTATTTAATAAGATCTACGATACAGGCATAATCCCTCAAGACTGGTTACAGTCGACCTTCATCATGCTACCTAAAAAAGTAAATGCGAAAACTTGTAATGACTATAGAATGATCAGCCTAATGAGTCACGTTCTCAAAATGTTTCTGAAAATAATTCAAAAAAGAATATACAGCAAATGTGAAGACACCATCAGTGATACCCAATTCAGCTTTAGAAATGGCTTGGGAACAAGAGAGGCACTTTTCTGTTCTCAGATCTTATTTCAAAAATGTATTGACCAAAACAAGGTAATATTCATTTGCTTCATCGACTTCGAGAAAGCATTTGATAAAGTCCAACATGCTAAAATGATTGTACTATTAAAAAGAATTGGATTAGATGGTAAAGACATCAGGATCATTGAAAACTTATATTGGAACCAAAAGGCATCTGTTCAAGTTGATGACATTATTACAGACTCCATTAACATCAAACGAGGAGTAAGGCAAGGATGTGTGCTGTCACCTCTTCTTTTTAACATCTACTCAGAAGCCATATTTCAAAAAGTCTTGGAAGGAAGAAAGGAAAGGATTAGTGTAAATGGTGAAATCATCAGTAATATCCAATATGCCGATGATACAGCTCTTCTGGCTGACAATATTCAGGATCTTCAAAATCTTTTGGAACTAATAAATGCAGAGAGTGAAAAAATGGGATTAAAAATAAATATCACCAAAACTAAATTCATGGTCATAAGTAAGAAACCAATTCTTAATTTAGCACTTTCTTTAAATAGGAAACAAATTGAAAGAGTGGCAAAGTTTAAATATCTCAGATGCTGGTTAAATGAAGATTGCAATCCAGAAATGGAAATAAAAGTTATTGAAATGGCAAGAAAAAATTTTCTCTTGATGAAATCAACACTGTGTAACTGCAGTTTAAACTTAGAGCTTAGAGTACGCATGGTTAAATGCTATGTATGGTCTGTACTGCTGTACGGTGCAGAAACTTGGACCTTGAAGACAACATCAATAAAAAGACTTGAAGCCTTCGAGATGTGGTTATACAGACGAATGCTGAAAATCCCATGGACAGCAAAAACGTCCAATCAGGAAGTACTGGAACAAATGGGGAAATCACGTGAACTTTTAGATACCATAAAAAGAAGGAAAACTGCATATCTTGGTCACCTACTTCGTAATGAAAAATATAAGATACTTCAATTGATTATAAAAGGGAAGATAAATGGAAGAAGAGGACAAGGAAGACGAAGAAAATCTTGGCTGGCAGATATCAGGCAGTGGACTGGTATGAACTCTGAGAGACTGCTCAGAATAGCTGAGAATCGCTCAAAATTTGCCAAGGTGGTCGCCGACCTCCGATAGGAGATGGCACTCAAAGAAGAAGAAAGAAGAAGAATCTCCTTGCAATGTCAGTCTCTTTCTTCAAATTTTTACACACCTCCATAGTGCAGTTGGAAGAACAATGGTATATTGTGCCCTTTGGAAAAGGCCTAAATTCAATTCTTGTCCTTATGAGAGGAATCTTTATATGAGCCTTTTTTTTTTTTTCATTTGAAGGTGAGTTAGCCAATTTCATGCATAGGTAGCAGGGTTTTTTCTCCCAGAAACTTGGGTTTTTCATCCTGAGTTTCCAGGATGAAAAACCCGAGGCAAATTTTTAATCCCAGACAAATTAGCCTTCAGAACACGCACACAATTTACAGACAAAAAATGCAGTTGGTGGTGATGGGTGGTAGATGGCATTAATGGTAGTTGTGTGTAGCAGAGTGGAGTGGAGTAAGCCCTTCAGCTACAAGTCCTTGGACTCCTTAGAGGTGTCATGTACTAATAATAATAAGTTCCTTTTTGTACTATATTTATTGCCTTAAGCTTTTTTCTGAGCCTTTCATTGTTTTCTTACCTGTAGTTCTACACATATATCCTCTTATTCCAGATATTTCTGCATGCCTGTATACATCTCATATTAGAGCTGCATGGTCATTCTAACCAGCTGTTGCAGAGTTGATATCTTGTTCACACTTGCATCATCTGACATTATTACTAAAGCTGATATCTTTAATCCATGTGTTCCTTCCATCACAGAGTGTATAAGATATTAACTTCCAGAAATTCTCTTTCTTCCTCAGTAACTTCACACCAAACACATACAAAAGTCTCATTTCTATCCCGATATCTTCAAACTTAAGCTTTGCAAAGCCATTGCCACCAGTTACATCTTTTGTTTTTATCACTTCTCTTTCTCTAAAAATTCTGTATTCCTTGATTTCACATCTAGTCAAGCTATTGTTATCAGTTGGCCATGTATCAGTTATCTAGATATTTGAGGTTTGACTGAAAAGCCAAAGCCATAAACTCTTCTCTTTTGTTTCTTATACTTGCATTGATATATAAGCAGAGAAGAGTATTTTTGGAACTTTACCCCATGTCTTATTGTTTAGATCAATCTTTCCTTATCTCTGATTACTTTCCATGTCCATTCTCATTAATTCCCCGTCTAATAACCTTTTCCCCTGATCTGATACAAGTGCTTTCCTATTAAACAGTGAACGTTTTAAGTGCTTATCTATAAACTTGCTTAAAAATAATATTGTCTTTGGCATAAGATTTTTTTTTCTAATCAAATTAATTATATTATATCCATGTAATCAAATCCTCTTCTCCTAGCCCTTCTATCTTAACATTCTTTATCAATGCTCTTCTTCTTCCTGGTTCTCAACTCTTGAGCAGCACACTTTAATTCTTTAGTCTGACCGTATCCAAGATAACCCGGAGATCTCCTCAATCTGCTTGTCATATGACTTTCCCACACACAACACTGATATGCTACTTGCAACATTTCATGTGTGGGCCAGATATAGTTAAAAAAAAAACATACAAAAAAACATTCTTTCTCATATCATGTCTCGGCCATCGAAACGATTTCGCCTATATTCTCATTCTGCTTCATAACCTGAGTTATGTTCTTCAAAGTACTTCCTGTACCTTGGTCTTGCACATTGAAATTAAATTTCTGAGCTAGATTTTTCTTAACTATTCTATCTTTTTCCTCTTTTCCAGCCTTCCCTTCTGCCTATTCAGCTATACCATTTTAATTTAATTAATTTTTTTTTTTAAGTTCTGATTCCAACTAATTGCTTTTCTGATCCCCTTCCTAGCCTCACTTTGCAATCTCTGCAACTTGCTTCTTGACATCTCTAGTTTCTTCTCATTCACAATTCCACACTTCTGTTCATCACTCATTACACTAACATTCTGCCTTCATGTACTATCTCGTCAATAAACTATTATTATTATGTGACACCTCCAGGGAGTACAAGGATACATCATGGGAGGGCACACTACTCTACTTCGCTAAACACATCTCTTCCTCTTCACTACTACTTAATTCTCCAACTATGACACTACTACCATCAACGGCATCTATTCCCACCATTACCAACAACATTGTTGTTGTTTTTTTGTCTGTAAATTGCGTGTGTTCTGAAGGCCAGTTTGTCTGTACATGGGATGACAAACTTGAGTGTCCAGGAGAAAAAACCCTGCTACCACCATATGAGATCGGCTAACTCACCTTCAACTGAAAAGCCCATATAAGGATTCCCCTCGTCATGATGAGGATCGAACCCAGGTCTTTTCCAATCAAAGGGTGTAATGTTCCGCTATTCTTCCAATTGTGCTACGGCGATTCAACTTGCACATCATGAACATATATATATATATGTATCTTTCTTAACCATTTCACTACTGAGCTGTGGTTATCTTAAGCAGTTTAAAAGTTTCCTTGTTGAATTCAAGTATTCTGGCATGTGCTTTTGCATGAAAAAATCTTTACTGAAACAACTTTTAAACGTGTTTGAATTTTGTTGTCATGTAAAATCTGTTATGAATATAATACAGTTCAAAAGATATATTTCGGTGATTATACCACATTTTTTTATTAATCAGTTATATAAAACACTACACTGAAATAATAGTTCCCGACAAGTTTCGTAAATCGTAGGATTTACATCTTCAGGAGGTAAATAGTATAACTTAAAGTTTAAACAAGAGAATTAATAAATACAAATCATAACCGTCTGGCTATTCATAAAACTCAAATAACAGAATGCAGATATATAACATTATTGATGTTGAACAATACTGGACGATGTCACGTGTTCTTGTTCTCATTCATACAGTCCGAGCTCAGATTGAGGTAGATTTTTTATTAGAGCTGACCACACTTGATGGAGAATTAAACCTTGATTTTTATTGCATTGGGTTGGGTTTTTTAGCATATTAGCAGCTTCTTTAAATTTTCTTATATAACTGATATTTTCTGTGTATGACATTGTCATTTTATGCCAGAGTACATCGTGTCCAGTGGAAGTGGTATGGAAAGCAAGACCCGTTTTTTTGTTCTCTTTTGTATTGTAAGTCTTTACGCATGGCTGAACACCAAAAAGACTTACAATACAAAAGAGAACAAAAAAACGGGTCTTGCTTTCCATACCACTTCCACTGGACACGATGTACTCTGGCATAAAATGACAATGTCATACACAGAAAACATCAGTTATATAAAAAAATTTAAAGAAGCTGCTAATATGCTAAAAACCCAACCCAATGCAATAAAAATCAAGGTTTAATTCTCCATCAAGTGTGGTCAGCTCTAATAAAAAATCTACCTCAATCTGAGCTCGGACTGTATGAATGAGAACAAGAACACGTGACATCGTCCAGTATTGTTCAACATCAATAATGTTATATATCTGCATTCTGTTATTTGAGTTTTATGAATAGCCAGACGGTTATGATTTGTATTTATTAATTCTCTTGTTTAAACTTTAAGTTATACTATTTACCTCCTGAAGATGTAAATCCTACGATTTACGAAACTTGTCGGGAACTATTATTTCAGTGTAGTGTTTTATATAACTGAATAATAAAAAAATGTGGTGTAATCACCGAAATATAATCTTTTGAACCAATTAGCCACAGAAGTCTATGCCTGCAATTACAAACTTACGGTGAGTGCTTTTGGCATAAAGTTATACAACTAGAGAAACTACGCATTAAACATCTCAACTTTATTAATCGTCTAATTTTCCTCATCCGATGCAGAGATAACAAAGTCATCCCAAAATTCATCAAAATCAAACGCATATTCCACACAAACAAGGCCTCCAGAATTTATCATAAAATGGAACTAGCTTTTCTAAGAGAAAGAATTACAGTCACGAGAGCGAATTAGCATTAATTAGTAATAACACTTTTTCTCTTCATAATGAACTGGCCACATCTCTTCCATCCTACCTATGGAACAACATCAATAGTGTTACATTTAACAAAGCAATAGCGATCTTAGAACAGAAGAAACATACATTAATTCATAAGTTCAACATACTCCTTCAGAAGAAGGAAATACATAAAAAACAACTAGATCATTCAAAAGTAGTTCTTAATCTTTCTTTGAGAGTCCTAACAAAAGAGGAGAATAATCTTTTACTTAAGGGTTTTAACTTCGCCTTAACCCCACATTTCCTTCAAAAAATTGATATCATAGCACAAATAGAAAAAGGAATTAGAAATCTACCGGACAACACAGCAGATCTTATCCATATAGAAAGTACAGCTTTATTATTAAAAAGCAGATTACCTCATAGGAATCTACCTTACAATGAATACGTTTGCCTTAAAAAGTTAAAGGATGACAAAAATATTGTCATAATAAAAGTGGATAAAGGCAATGCAACTGTCGTTTTAAATGCTACAGAATATGATAACAAAATGAAAAGTCTCTTGGAAGATACCAACACTTACAAACCCATAGACAGAGACCCGACTTGGCCTACACACAAAAAAACAAATGATCTAATAAAAAAAGTGCCTCTCTGGACGGAAGAACTTAAAAAATACTTACAATCAAAACACCCTTTGATACCAAGAATATATGGTGTTCCAAAGATCCATAAGACAGATATACCCTTAAGACCAATAGTAAATGGAAGAGATTCACCGACTTCCAACTTGGCAAAATACCTCACCAACATGATCTCACAACATATAGGAAAAACATCTTCCTTCATAAAAAATAGTAAACATTTCATAGAAAAAGTGAAAGATATACATATTGGTCCAACAGACATCTTAGCAAGTCTCGACATTATCAACTTGTTTACAAACGTCCTGAGACAAGAAATTTTGAATCTCCTAGAAGACCTCTTCCCTCCGGACATCCTGAATCTTTTTAAACATTGTATAAACAATACTTTTTTCACCTATAAAGATAGAATCTGGGAACAAAAAGAAGGACTGGCCATGGGTTCATCATTATCACCGGTATTAGCAAACCTATTTATGGAAAAATTTGAAAACGATGCTCTTAAGAATTATCATAAAAAACCAAAAATATGGCTACACTATGTGGAGACGATATTTTCATCATATTCAGTGGAACAACAGATGAACTTATCAATTTCAAAGATTATCTCAACAATTTGCACAACACCATAAAATTCACTTTAGAACAAGAAAAAGAAAAAAAACTTCCTTTTCTGGATATTCTATTAGAGATTAATGAAGAAAGTAAACTCTCCTTCTCAGTATATAGGAAGCCGAACAAACACTGGAAGATTTCTAAATGCAACCTCACACCACCATCCTTCACAAAAAAGAAGCTTAATTAAAACTCTTCGAGACAGAGCATACAATATCTCCAGCACACAAGAAAGATGTAATGAAGAACTGAAATACTTAACACAAATCCTCCAACAGAATGGATATGAAACAAAAACCATCAAGAGAATCCTTAAAATGCCTCCAGCTAACAACACAATAAAACAGGATTACAAAAACGCAATCTCGCTTCCTTATATCAAAAATGTTACGGATAAGCTAGCCAACTTAATGCACAAACACAACATAAAAGTAGCCTTCCTTCCTACGGAAAAAATCTCAAGATTCCTACATTCACCAAAACCACCTCATCATCCTCTTAAAAAACCAGGAGTCTACAAAATCCGTTGCTCTTGCGGGATTTGCTACGTAGGACAGACAGGAAGATCTGGAGAAATACGCATGACTGAACACCAAAAAGACGTACAATACAAAAGAGAACAAAAAACGGGTCTTGCTTTCCATACCACTTCCACTGGACATGATGTACTCTGGCATAAAACGACGATGTCATACATAGAAAACAACAGTTATATAAGAAAATTTAAAGAAGCTGCTAATATGCTAAAAAACCCAACCCAATGCAATAAAAATCAAGATTTAATTATCCATCAAGTGTGGTTAGCTCTAATAAAAAATCTACCTCAATCTGAGCTCGGACTGTATGAACGAGAACAAGAACACGTGACATCGTCCAGTATTGTTCAACATCGATAACGTTATATATCTGCATTCTGTTATTTGAGTTTTATGAATAGCCAGACGGTTATGATTTGTATTTATTAATTCTCTTGTTTAAACTTTAAGTTATACTATTTACCCCCTGAAGACGTAAATCCTACGATTACGAAACTTGTCGGGAACTATTATTTCAGTGTTTTATGTAACTGAATAATAAAAAAATGTGGTGTAATCACCGAAATATATCTTTTGAACCAATTAGCCACAGAAGTCTACGCCCAATAATACAGTTCATTTTAAGTACTTCTCTGTCTACATCTGCTATTTGGAGGAAAATATTTGTACTGATATAGATAGCTGAAATTTCCCAGCTGGTGTCACATGTGCTGTACCTTCTCAGGATAGTGAAAATAGCAGGAAGTGTGCATGCTGATCGTAAGTCATGAAAGTGCATAAAATCATTAGGAAAGATGATTTTGCTAATAATGCTGCATTGTATAAGGGTATGAATATGAGAATATGAGAGCAGTTACAAAGTCAGAGATAATGATTAGTTCTATTGAATAGTTGTGTGAAATCCTGATTCCCTCAATTCACAGACACTGTACAAAGTGAAAACAAGAAAAACTTGATGATTTTCAAAACTTCCATACATTGAGGGCAACCACTAAGATGGGATGTGCATTACATGGTAACTAACCCTTCAGAGTGAAATCAAGACACATCACTAAACTGGTTCTTTTTGTACCAAAAAGAAAAATCCCACAAAGTATTGCCATGTGTGTTCAAACACCTCATTTAAAGAGAACAAAAGGGAGGAAGAGAGATATCAGGAAAATATGATAGAATAGATAAATTTGAAACAATTTTGAAGATAAGGGGAATCCTTATATGGGCTTTTTCAGTTGAAGATGAGCTAGCCGATCTCCTACGGTGGTAGCAAGGTTTTTTTTATCCCAGAAACTCAGGATTTTCATTCTGCGTACAGATAAATCGGCCTTCAGAACACACACAATTTAAAGACAAAAAATAGTGTTGTTAGTGATGATGGGTGATTGATGGTGTTGATGGTAGTAGTGTTGTAATTGGAGAATTAATTAGTAGTTGAGAGGATGAAATGTATTAGCTAAGTAGTGTGCCCTCCCGTGATGAGTCCTTGGACTCCACGGAGATGTCACGTAATAATAATAATTGTAATGGAGAATGTTCAGTATTGTATAAAAATACTGAGTAAGTTTTCAGTAAAACAGAATTTATAGGCCTCACACTTTTGGTTAATCTTGATTTGGAAACAAGTTAATTTGTGGAAAAGGTTAATTTCATATCACTTTTTTTTTTTTTTAAAGCCAGACAGATGCACAGACACACATGCATCAAAAAAATGAAAATTTCACCATTGTTTTCAATATTATAACCTTGAGGAGGTGAAGAAGAAAAGGGAGAGTTGTATGATCATAATATAAAAATAACTCAGATTTGTGAGTCTCTTTCATATGTTTATCATCATCATTAATTTCCTGAAATGTACCCAATCATGTGCCTGCATGATTAAGTTTATATTATTATTGATCTCCTATCCACAATTTTTCTCCATATTAGTCTATTACTTTTCAGCACTCAAGCATTCAGAAGCATTTCCACAAGATATGGTGAAATGAAATCCTTTCACTGTACACCTTCAGCCTTCATTTTGGGTTCGTTATATAGAACGATGTTTTTGCTATCTGGCCTAATAATTGGAGCGCAAAAACAGAGGGTGAAAGAATTGATAATTGTGGCGGGTATGAATGAATTGGAAGGAGATAAATTTTTTGAGAGAGAAGACTTGAAAGTATTGTTAAAGGAGTGACAGAGTTAGAATGGTTAGTCTGTTGCCGCGGTATGACAGAGAGGAGTTTAGGAGGAGGGCCATAATCGCAAATGACATTATGTGCAGGTTATGCAGACGGTGTAGTGTGGAATTCGTGGACGTGTGGAATGAGTTTGATGGGCAAAAGGATTTATACAAGATGGATGGCCTGCATTTGAATGGATTTGGTATGTGGAGACTGGAAAAAGTGTTGCTGAATGAAGTAAAAATGGATGTGCAGAACCAGGGAAACTAGAACTACCAAGGAGGTGGGGGGGGGAGTGGATATGCGGACATCAGTGAGACAGTTGAGTGTAAGAATGTATATAATGTACCCGAGCCAGTAGTAAGGAAAAAAAATGGGAATGTAATATTTAGAATAACGCATCAAGATAGGGGTGGGACAAAGGGATCACTGCATTTCATGTATACTAATGCCAGGAGTATTAGGAACAAGAAGGAAGAATTTTTGGCCTTGATTGGCTCTTCCTGGCCACAGGTTATTGGCATTAGTGAAACATGGCTGACGGAAGATGATATAGTTAGTGGGATAGAATGTGTAGGTTATATTGTGTTTAGGAGGGACAGAGAGAAAAGAATGGGGGGGAGGAGTGTTATTGATGATAGCTGATGAACTACAGCCAAGGAGAATTGAAGTTGAACTGCAGGATAATGAAGAGAGTACATTTGAGGCTATTTGGTGTGAGATTGAGACTAGTGGAATAAAATATACAGTTGGGTGCTGCTATAGACCAGGTGATGGAATAGAAGGTGGAGATAGTATCCATAGACAAATAGATGCAATGAGTGGAAGGAGGGTAATTATTATGGGGTATTTCAACTATGGTAACATTGATTGGAAGGAGGAGAGGATACATGTGAGGAAGGAAATGGATTTTATTCAATTATTAAGGGATAACTATCTGAGACAGCATGTAAGTGAAAACACTAGGGGTGTGAGAGTGCTTGAACTGGTAATCACCTGAGAATTTGACTGTAATGAATATGACCATGTTGCCACCTATTGGTGAGAGTGATCATAAGGTCTTGCCTGGGAGGTGGCTAAAGGTGTGGAATTTTCGATTAAGACAGGGTATATGTGGAATTACTGTGCTGGCAAGTATGACAAGCTTAGGAGCTTGCTTGGATCAGTGCCATGGCATATACAGCTGCAAGGGCTGGATGTCGATAGAGCATGGGAAATGGTCGCATTTATAGGAGGTTATGGCTGATTGTATACCTAGGGTCCGAATAGTAAAACAAGTAGGGGTTAAATGGATGAATAACACCATTAAGCTTGAGCTGCAAAAAAAGAAACAACTGTGGAGGGAATTTAAAGAAAGGGATGACCTGCAGGCACACGAACGGTATAAAGTGCAGGCCAGAAGGGTAACGAGTGTGGTAAAAAAAGCAAAAGCGGATTATGAACGGAAACTAGCTATGCAAGCTAAAGAGAATCCCAAACAGTTCTTTCAATATGCTGCAAGCAAGAAAAAAACTGTATATGACAAAATGATTTTAAGGAATGACAATGGTAAGGAGGTCACTGAATCAGTCGATATAGTGGAGTTAAGCGAGCACCTTGCATAAGTATATCATCCAGGTGGCGACATTGAAAAAATGAATGAACCATTAGTTTATACGGGAATTGTGATGAATGAAGTGGAGGTGAATAGTCTATTACAGAACCTTAATGTGAATACATCTGTGGGTTTGGGTGGTATACCGGCATTTTTATGAACGGTGCAGTGGAAAAGAATCAGGCTAACAACAACAAATTGAAATCAATAAAAGAAAACATTTAATTCAAGGTTATATAATATATACATAAGCATACTTTGGATACAAGATAATGCAAAACTAACTCTGTTCTACTCAACTCTTTGTATTAAACACTGAGCTTCAAAATCTAATTTCTCCTTAATAAGCAAAGATAGTTCTGAAGTTCTTTAACACTGAAATTCACAGCAAATATTTTAACAACTGTATTCTTTATCTATCCCTTAGTCAGAAATCACATAACTCAGTCAAGAGATAGCTATCACTTTAAGGGGGGGGGGACTTAATCTTCTAGCTTCGACAAAATTGAGCATAAACACCACAGTTAATGTTAGGATTTAACAGAAGGAGATAATTCTTATAACTTCACTCTGAAATGCTATAAAGTACAACTGTTCTTACCGGAATAAATCTTTGCACAAATTATTCACTGAGGCACACTTAAAACTTTAGATAATTATCACACTGGAGCTACACATTTCAAAAGTAATCTTCTTTAAATTAACTTAATCTTTAACTTCAGGACATCACAAATGCAGACACACTTGCACTAGAAATTCACTTATTCCTCATATACTACTTTACAATAGAATCAGCTTTCTACTAATCTTCCTTGAAAGCTCTGGAATACAACATTAACTTCAGAATTCCATGTCAATATTCTGAGTTGTCAATTTACATTTCACTCCTTAGTAATCTGATTACAGCACTTAATTCTTTGCACTACAGCCTCTTACTTAATTCCGTGCTGCCAAAAAAAAATATTTCCTCATCTTTATTGTACTGTGCTGAGTGCTCCAATTGTACTCAGTCACTAGTTCTCCAGTTCTAGTGCTGTGACTCTGCCGACCAACTGCTATTCATTGCTGTTGTTTACTCTCGCTTTCCATTTTTATATTTTCACTCTGTTTTCCCGCCAAAACTTGTTCTCACCGTCTAGCTCATATCAATTAAATAACTCGCGCGCCACCACGCTCACGTTTTCTACTTATAACTCCGTCTCCATGACAACAATTAGGGCAGTATATAAGCATAAGCATTACATAACATTCCTTTACATACAGAAACTAAATAAAAGGATATTTTTCAATTCAAACAATATATAATTAAATAAGATAAACACAAAAACTTCTATTAATGTAGGAATAAATAAAATAATCTGAACGTCATTTTTATATAGAATCCCTTCCATTATTAATACATATCCTAGATTAATTAATTAAATAAAAAAAAACTCAAAGGTAATTATATGAATAATAGTTTATAATAAGAGATTTACATTAAATATTATCTACAAATGTAGCCTCTGATATGGTGGATTATGTTGGATTCTGAAGGGAGTATTAATAATTTCAATTTCGTTTCATTCAGAATCCAACAATGGATATAGGGTTGGTGAGATGGATAGGTGGGTGGTTGATGGAGAGATATCAAAGAGTAGTTTATTCAGGAGTAGAGTCCAAAAAGACGGCCTGTGACTAGTGGTATGCCGCAGGGTTCTGTTCTTGGACCACTGCTGTGTAATCTGTTCATTAACGATATAGGAAAGGATCTTAGAGGAACAGTTCATTTGTTCGCTGATGATGCAAAGTTGGGTAGGGCGATAGTGAATGCAGAAGATATCAAAATCTTGCAGGATGACTTGGATAGATTGGAGTTCTGGGCTAAGGAGAATGGATGTCAATTTAATGTGACAAAATTTAAGGTTATGCATTTTGGGGTGAAAAGATTAGCAGCAGTATACCACATTGGTGGAACTGTACTCCACGAGATTGATGAAGCCAGGAACTTGGGAGTGTTGGCGGATAGGGACGTGAAGTTTAGGGGACACATTGCAAAAGTAGCTAAATCAGCTCATCAACTCACTTGGTTGTTGAAAAATACCTTGACGAGCAGAGACAATCAAGTTATTGTACCTCTGTACCGAGCCTTGATAAGACCTCATCTCGACTACTGTGCCCAGATTTGCTCACCTTGGCTCCTTCTTGATGGGGAGGAGGTGGAGAGGATCCAGAGGCGAGTGACTAAGATGATAGCAGGTCTATGGAATGAACCATATGAGAACAGGTTGAAGATTTGTGGGTTGCAGAAATTGGTTGATAGGAGGAAGAGGGGAGATATGATTGAGGCATTCAAATTGCTAAAGGGTTTCTATACGATTAATAGGAGGATATTTTTGAGATCAGGACTGGTGTTGGGAGAACTAGGGGACACCTATGGAAGCTGGGCAAGAGTGTGGTTAGCAGGGGTGTTAGAGCTGGGTTCTTTACTTTTAGAGTAGTAAATGAGTGGAATAAGCTGCCAGATTCTGTTGTGGGCGCTATGACAGTGAGTGAGTTCAAGGCAAGGCATGATAGATACTGTGAGAATGTCGTATAGTTGTGTGGACATGATGTTTAGGGCCTCCCTCGATTAGTCTAAGGACTCCCTGGAGTCGCCCATAATAATAATAATAATGAAGATACACCATCTGTTTTCTTATCGAATATAAAAACCTACATCCACTAATTAAATTTTACTATGGAAATGGAAACAAAAACAAATTGTCCTTCATAGGAACAATTTGTTACTCCTTCATTCACCGTCAGGTGAATTAATTACTACTGTTTATCGAAAGCTTACTTTCACTGGATGCTACATTCAACAGCAATCAGCTCACTATCATCACAGAAGACTGGAATTATAAAAAGTTTATTGTAATGTGCTTATACTGTTTGTTCTACATCTTTACTACAGCATGAACTCAGCAAAAACATTGTCTATATAATGAACCTAAAATAAAGGCTCAGGGTGTACCGACAAGAAAAGGATGTATTCTGAATGAATGTTCTAAATTAAAGTTAGCAAGTGTGGGAAAGAATGAACTTCCCATTGCAGTTCCTTCAACTTGACTGTAAACTTTATTTGTCAGAATAAAGTTTATTTAAGTGCATGAAACTCAATGCCTTCTTGGAAAGATTTGCACAACAGCTTTTTAATTCCTATTTAAGAGTTTCAATTCCTTCCATATCTGGCATCTCAGAATCCATTTTCAGAATTCTTAAGAAATACAATTTAGTTGCTATTTTACTTCCTACCAACAAATTATCAGCATGGTTTCCATCTTCAAAGATAAACGGTCTCCTCTAGCTCTCTCTCTCTCTGTGGTGTCTACCAAGTTCCTTATGACTATCATTCTTCTTACTTTGGACAAACTTGATACTCTGTAGAAAAGAGAATACAAGAACACCAGTCTTACGTTAGTAACAGTAAGTCTGAAAAATTTGGCTTGGCACAGCATGGAATAGATACAGATCTCAACATCCTATGATCTGAAACACACTTACTTTATTGTTGGTATAAATTTGAATGTTTGTTCAAAAGAAAGCGCTGAGGCCTTACTTCACCATTCGAACGTAAATCATAATGATTGCCTCTCTCTATCTGAAATATGCAGAACAATGTCACTGTTTCAGTCACAATCACACATCCACAAAGGGCAAAGCACAGCCGATTGGGCAGCACACTGAATAAAAAAAAAGCCCTAAAATTTGCAGAACAAAGTCACTGTTTCAGTCACAATCACACATTCACAAAGGGCAAAGCACAGCGTAAGAATGAATACACAGTCTATCTTAAACTAATAATTTCCACTAAAAATATAATAAACAATCGAGAATATTTAAACAATTTTCGCTGAGTCAATGCTTACTCTGTGAAATAAAATCTGTGATAATATTGATAACGCTTCACTTCAGACAAATTATAATAAAACCGGTGATATATTAAGTTAAAAATATTGTTAGATTATTAAGAATTCATACTAATTTGACTGATTTTAAATTTCATTTTTATTGCATTAATTATAATTTGTAATTGTGTAATTTATATAGTACGATATAATTCAAGAATAAGAAAATTTATATATATATATATATATTTTTTTATTATTTTCCTTGGTGGCACCCCTTATCTTCAAGCACCCTTGTGCAGGGAACAAATTGCACAACTGCACGGAGCGGCCCTGCCTATATGTACTCTTTCCTTCAGTCTCTTGCAGCAAAGTATTTCCTAAAAACATTTACACATCCCAATCCACGGGTGCAACAAGCTGCTTACTATGATGAAACGGATCTGTACAAACACAAAAGACCTAAAGTCATCCTGATTTCAAGAAATGATCTATAATCCCCTTTCCCTCTTAGGGCGAGCATATTGCTCATAACCTTTTTGCTTCACTGTATCCATTCAGACAGCGAGGAATATGAAAAGCATCTTGCTTCACCCTTGGAGTCAGTAAAGTTGAAGTCTGGTATCACTTCTGGGTCTGGCTCCCACTAATGACACCTCAATTAAGGTTGAAATTGGTGTGGGTAGTAGCCCTTCCCATAATTCATAGCATTATACTTGACCATAAGATGTGTGCATTGCATTATAGGATACTAAGGCAATTGAGGTGAAGTCATTAGCCTCCATATACAAGTAGTCCAGTCGTGAAGTTACTTCACGTGCAAACTTTGTTCGCTTACACTTGGATAAAGGATGATGAAACAGAATATAATTTCTTGGCATCTGTAATTTATAGTATAAACCAAATGGAAAAAATTGTCGATTCCAATCAAGAAGTTTATTTTCACGTTTGGTGTCAAATGCCAATTGATCATTATTGCCTGAATATAACATCCTATACTTATTGATCTGATGTGATCCTGTGGCTTCCTCTCTTTGAGAGGGTTACAGCTGATTACTAGGAAGATAATGATGCAAGGTGGTTTCCCGTTGTTTTCCTTGCCGTATTTCTATGACTATAGCCTGTGTGTTCATGGGTTCAGTTTTGCCTGCTTGCAGGATGAAAAACCCCAGATAAACTGGCGGAAATAACCCTGCTGTCCACACCCAAGACCGGCTAACTTGGCTATGGCTGAGGAAGATCCTTAAGCTCCTCACATCGTCGACGGGAATCGAACCTAGGACACTCCTTCCCCAGGCATACGGTTGTGAAGCGCAAAGCCACTAGGCTAACCGCGCGGACCCTATACTTATTATTTAGTAAGATCTCACTTGGTTTTGTCTTCTTTGTCTCAGCATTGCCAATATGTCCATGTGGCACTTTTCCAGTTCTTCTGCAAGTTTGATTTCCATTGTTAATGAATTAATGGCTCCTATCAGTAGCACACTCAGGATTTAATCTTGGGGGGGGGGGGGGTTAGGTTAGTACTTAAAAATGTAAGTACATGCTAGACAAGTAATTAATTTGTTATGGCTATCCTTCCTAGCTTACCTAACTCCTGAGTATCACACTATCATATATCAGGAGTTAGGTAGGTTAGGTAAGCTAGACAAATTACTTGTCTAGCACGTACTTACATTTTTTGGTTAAAATAAATGACTTGTTAAGCAACACACTGATCTGATTTTTGCCAATGCACTATCTCAAAAAAAATTACGAACCTGTGCGCTGATAGGATATTGCCACGACTAGCTTAAGTGTTAAGTAGGATGAATAGAAGTTACTGTTATAGTTACAAGCCCTTGCATTGCCAATATTCCAAAACTTCAATCTCTCACTCTCGGAAATTCAGTCTGGCTGGCGCAGTCAAAAAACAAATAAATTTGCCAGGCCGAAGAGCTTAAGAGACTGAATAAGTTACAGACTGAATATACATTTCAATACTATACATTACTCCATTATACAACACAGTATTATACATAATAAAAGCAAATGCTTATTTCATACCTTCACACAGTTGCACATATCTGTAGCACAAGTACAGCTACTCACAGATCTTCCCTTACAAGCATCCATTGTGTCAAGCGAAAGTTCCGTTTGGACATCTCATTGATTAGGATGCTTTTTGTTCTCACTTGAACGTCGTGGCAATTCATTTCATCATTAGTGGCGGCTTGCGCGATATCTTTCCTTCTCTTTTTCTCTGTAGTCAATGACTGGGTGCTTTTACTTCTTTTCCTGTGGCCAGGAACTGGGTGTTCCTGGCCACAGGTGCTGGTGGTTGCAGAGAAACACAGTAACTTTGGAACTTCTCAGGAACTCTGGGAAACCCTCGTTAACGAGTGAGCTGGTGAACCCTGTTTCCTACTCACCAGTTCTCTTAAATATCCTTTCCATTCTTTGTCTTCTCCTCCACAAATTTCGCACCTATCCTTAGGTGTGCTGACATCACTTTCGCACCCTTTTTTCGATGTCTTTTTTCTTGATCATTTTCAACTTTCACAAGTTCCTGCAACTTTTTCTCTGAGGGCGTTTCTTTTGTTCTCTACTAATCTGGGCAACTTGTCTGCTGACTCATTTCAAAGAATAATCCTTCTCCTTTGTTTAGAACATAATAGTTTTACAGGTAATATTAAGTCATTCATGCATTATACATTACAACTGATTTTTCGTTTATATTTTACATCACTTTACATTATAATTTATGTAATATTCTGATTTGAGACCCTTGTAAAATCAAGTTCGGTAAGTTATGGAATAACTTATCGTGTGAGATTTTACACTGCTGTGACCTAGCACAGTATGATCTTTGATGTCTTTACACCATTAAAAAATCAAATAAAAAAATCTTTTTCTATTTAATTCTATGAACTATATCTAAACCATGGTCCACAAGGCCTGATTGACCATATGCATGACTGCAGATCTATTTTTTTGTGTTCTTCCATGTATGTTGTCTGATCTTCCTGTCTGTCCAAAGTAGGCCAACTTGCAGGAAGAAGACACTTTATATACTCCAGGCATAGAGAGAAGAGGGAGATGAGCTTTAGTGGAATGTATGAGGATAGCAAGTGTTCAGTATAGCTTGAAAGCTGTGCATAGATTGTATTTCTTTAAGATTCTGGTTATTTTAATCTCAAGTGCCTCAGATGATGATAGCACTACTAAAATCTTTCTGAAGAGAAGGTCGAGGATTAAGGGAAGAATTGGTTATTTTTTTGATACTGGGAACTGTAGCCATTAGATAAGAAGGTGTGGTGTATATGATTATGTTCTGCTGTAAAAGAGGACTCACTGGAACAATGGTTATAGGCTCTATTAGTCAGTATTTTAATGATACCATATTGTTGAGAGGGGTGGGTGATGAAAAAGTGTGAATGTAACTGCCTGTGTGGGTGAGCTTCCTGTATACTGACAAGGACAGGTTACCATTGGGTGTGTATGTTACCAAGGTGTCTAGAAAGGCTAAACTATTATTAGTTTAATTTCCCATGGTAAACCGGATTCCAGGTTGAAGACTTTTGAGGTGAGCGAGGAAAGAACCTAATGTGTCTAAGCCACAAGGCCAAATGTCATCAACTTATCTTATCAACACATCATCAACATATCTTAACCAGATTGCGAGGGTTTGAGAGTGGCCAGGTCAAGAGCTTGTTTTTCAAAATATTCCATTAAAAATTGGCAAGGGGGGCATGAGAGGGGAGAGCCCATATTGATGCCCTCTATCTGTTTATAAATTTTGTGCTTCCAAGAGATATATCCAGAATGGATAGCAAAACAACAGAAATCAATAATATCAGGAGGAAAAAAATTTTTTTTGTATAAATGTGTCATTTAAAGGAATATGGTGAATGGTGAGGTCATATCAAAGCTAACTAAAATACAGTGGTATCTCGCTAATCCGAACCTCTTTAGTCCGAACCCTCCAGTAATCCGAACTGCAGTTTGAAAGAAAAAAAAAGTTTTATGTATTACGTATTATTATTTTGTATATTATTACTTTTATTTAATAATTGTTATTTTAACTATTATTATTTATTTTATTATTATTACAGTACAGTATTTTTTTCATACTGTCGATTGTACAGTTATAGTGTAGGCCTATTTTGATTCATTGTGTGTTCACATTTGCTTTTTTATACTGTACACAAACGCGAATTTCACAAACAGATATTAAGGAATGGATTACAGGTAGAACCAAAAGTGAATTTAAAATCAAATCAGATGCTCAAATGATAAATATGGCGCTACAGATGAATTGGAAGACGATGATGATGATAAAGAACTTGAAGGAAAAAAAAAAAGTAAAACATGAAGAGGCAGTTGAAAGTTTTAATTTGTGTATAGAATGCTCTAAGCAGAATGATACGCCATTCTACAAAATTTTATTGCTAATGCAGCTCCGAGAAGAAGCATTCGAAAAAGTTTAGCTTCTAAGAAGCAAAATAAAATCAGTGACTTTTTACAAAGAAATAAAAAAACTTTTTTTGTGTTGTGTTTAAGAAAGTGATATTTTAAGCAAATTAAGTTACGTACTGAACTATACTATTTTATTAAATCAGAATCCTCAACAAAACAGGTACATGCAAACTAATCTTTTTATTAAAATAAACTTGTGTACTGTATTATTTTTTAAGTTCTACATTACACTACAATAGCTTTTTTCTATCAGTTATTTCATTCATTTACAGAATTAAATTGATGTGCCATTAGAATCTGATTATTTTTGTATTAAATAATAGTTATTGTTGTCTCTTGTGGGGAAATTCGCTAATCCGAACGAGCACGGTTTTTATTAGTACGGATTAACGAGATACCACTGTATGTGTTATTTAACATTAAATTCTCAATGGAAGTTTTAAAATGTATGCAGTTTTTTTGTATAGACAGTGGTATGACCAGTGAGGGGGGTGGATGGGTAAGAGAGCTTACTAACTGTTTTACTAATTTATTGCATAGGTCTTGGGGGGGGGGGAATTGGGTTTGTGTATCTTTGGTAATCCATATATCCAGAGAAGACAAGAACTGAAGAATTTGAGGTTGTTTTTGTGATTTCAGGAGTCCAAGAAGAAATGTTTTTGAGCAGGCTTTTCAATTTTTTGATCTGTGATTTAGCAACATTATATTTGATATCGCCAGCATTCTTTCTTGAACTTTGCCTCCTAAAAGAAATATATCTTCTTGCTGATTCAATGTCCTCAAGAAACTATGCAAAGATAGCAGTATAGTCATCACTAGAGCTGATAAGGGGAGTGCTATTGTTATTCTTAATACAAGTGAATGCAATAGAAAAAGATATCATTCTTAGAGACCGTTTCACCTACAGACTTTTAGATTACGATCCCAACAAATGGATGGCTATGGCACTGGTTATGTGGATATGAGGGGATTTTTTTTTTTAAATTTGATTTTTATGGCACAAAGACATCAAAGGTCATACAACACAAGGACACAGGTCACAGCAGTACATATGGTAATTAGCTAGTAGGACAATCACAAACATCCATGCCCTTGGAGGGATTTGAATCTGCAGCCTCTTGGCTAGAGAGTGGATATGCTAGCCACTCAGCCAACCAGACCAGTGATGTGAAGGAGCTGATGGACAGATACCAAAAGGTGGTATGTGGAGGAGCACAATCCAGGAGAAAGCAGATGACTACTGGTGTGCTGCAAGGTCCTGTCCTAGGACCACTGCTGTTAATTTGTACAGGAAATAATTTGAAGGGAAATGCCTGTTGTTTGCCGATGCAATATTGGGCAGAGTAATAGTTAATCAAGGTGATGTGGACAGCGAGAGCTTGCAGGATGATTTAAATATACTATCAGTATGGGGAAAAAAAGATAACGGATGTCAGTTTGATGTGGAGAAATGTAAAGTTATGCATTTTGGGATAAATGGAGCATTTATTTTCCTGTATTCCAGGAAATAGATTAAGCTAGGCATTTGGATGTGGTAGCAGATAGGGAGTTGAAGTTGTTATGGTTGGCAAGGTGGGTCATAGGATTACTTGGCTATTGAAGAACAAACTAATAAGCAGAGCCAAGAAAGTTGTCATTCCTCTTTATAAGACCTTGATGTATTTACATTGGATTACTGTGCTCAGGTCTGATCTCCTGGGTTTCTTGGGGATGCAGAAATGGTGGACAGATTCAGAGGTGAGTAGATGTTGAGTGGTATGTTGAATGCTCCCTATGAGAATAGGTTGTTGAAGATTTGTGAGTTGCAAACAGTTGGTTGATAGGTGAAAAGGCCTGGGGGGGGGGGATTATTATCCCATTCATGAAAAGTCACAGGACCTATAACTACAGTGCCGTGCATGGAAGAGATTAAAGAGAAAAAGTAGCCTATTGATATGTTTCGTAAAGTGTTGGAGGTTGTACTCAGTGGGAAAAACACTATGGGAGAGATTGTTCAAAAGAATAGAGGTAGACGGAATGATGAATGAAAACGAGAAGTTTGTATGGTATTAAATTAAATTAAACATATTTTGGTCGTAAAATGTTAAAAAATATAAGACTTATTGATAAACTGACCATAGATTTTTAATTCGTACATATGTTTGTACAATATTGCCTACCAGTTTCACTAGTAACTGACTAGCTTTTTCAAGGCTTGCACAGTAGAAAAAATTGATAAATGCAAAAAAAGTTTAAGAATACAAAAAACGTTAGTACCTGTTAGGTAGCTAAGGTAACACGTTCGCGTGGCATGTCTGTATGAATTGTGACTTTCTACTAAGTATCATGAATACGCGTTACATGCAAATGCGTAATATGATTATTCGTGTACTATAGTTCTGTTGAACTGAGAGAATTAATTAGATTTTTCCAAGTATCGTTCAGTATGGCCTCTTGATTTCTGTTTAGGTTGCTGCCTGTACGTACCACTACTGCCGCTTCTTTGAATAATCGATGTCTGTAATCATCAACTACGTATGTTTGTTTGTTTGGTATGTTAGGAGTTGTACAATGTATGGATGTTGGCCAGTGGTTACTCTAGTTTTTATGTGATTAGAAGCAAGTGGAAGAATGGCAGTGGCCATCACTCAAATCCAGATGATTTGACCACTCAGTTCAGACTGAGTTATACAACGTAGAAACATGTAAGTCTTACAACGTTTAGAAGCAGCAGTGGCACATACACAAGTACTGGTTTGATGCTTTAATGCATCAATGGCACTGAATGTGTCAAACAGATTGCTCTGTTCTGAACATCATCAAGAATTCTTAGGGAGGTGTAGGGTATACCACTCCAAATGTAGGAACAGAGCAGGGCAGAAGTTATGCCTAAACAGTCTTAGCAAGGGACTAGATGGCTTGACTGTCAGTTGGGCATTACTCAAGATTTTATTCTGATGAAATTTGCTTTGGAATTGTTAACTTTTTTATATACACTTGTTTTGGGATATTGTGTAAGCTGAATGATAAGCTGCAGTTTTTAATTTAAGCCATTGAATATTATTATTATCCCAAGACCCATGTAGTCAGAGACATCTAAAAGGTCCTTTTGTCATACATACATGCAGCTCATCATACCGTGCCTTAAACACACTCAAATTCTCTGCAGACACCACACTCTCAAGCAAGACATTCCAATCATTTACAACTCTGCATGCAAAAAAACCTGCTTCTCACTTCCCTGCTCACGCTCTCCTTATATAGCTTCCAGGGATGTCCTCTGGTTCTCCCCTGATCTCCTACCATTTTTTGTAAAACCTCTCCAACATTGATCCTATAACAACCCCTTACTAACTTGTAGGTCTCTATTATATCATCCCTCTTCCTCCTATCCACTAGACTCTGTAAATTGCATCTTCTCAACCTTTCCTTATATTCAACATTCCAGAGATCAGAAACTACCTTAATAAGTCATCTCTAGACCCTTTCCAATATCTCTTTGTCCTTTTGAAAACCAGGTGACAAAATCTGTGCACAGAATTCCATGTGTGGCCTAATCAAAGCCTTATACAATAGAACAAGAATCTCCTTCTACAAGTCAGTGTCCTCTGCATCATTCCAAGAATTCTTTGTGTTGTCCTCACAATTTTGGCATTGTGTCCCCTAAATTTCGGATCCTTATCCACCATTACCCCGAGATCTCTTATTTCTTCTACCTCCAACAATATATCCCCACCAAGCATAAATTCTATATCCCATCTTTGTTTCCCAAATTTTAAAATCTTACATTTTGCAACATTGAACTCGCATCCCTATTTCCGTGCCCATTCACTCAATTTATTCAAGTCTTCTTGTAAGGCCACAACATCTCTATTCTTCATAGTTCATCCCAACTTTGCATCATCTGCAAACTACTGAATATCCCCATCCAAATCTTTGCCAGTATCATTAACATATACTAAACAGCAGTGGCCCTAAAACAAACCCTTGAGGCACACCACTAGTGACTTTCCTCTTCCTGGATATTGCTCCCCCTATCAGATAGCTAGTCTCTGATCCAGTGCACTAATCTAATATCCAACCCCATCCACTCTGGTTTGACTATCAACTTATCATGCGATAATCTATCAAAAGCCTTTGCGAAATCTAAGTATACTACTATGTATCCCTCTCCACTGTTCAAGGAGGCCTTACTGTAATAAGTAAGTAGATTACTAAAGCATGACCTCCCTTTAGCAAATCCATGCTATCCATCAAAGATAATTCCAACTTAACCACTCAGCATCAAATTTCTATAATTTGATGCTGAGTTCTATCACCTCCCTTATGAAGCTGCACAATCTTGCCCTCTTTCCACTCCTTTGGAACTCGATCCAGTGCAAGACTCATATTAAAAAAATATGTCAAGGCAGATATCAAGTCTCTGGTCCATTCCTTCAGAATACATGGTAATATATTAGCAAGTCCCATAGCCTTATTAACATCAAGATTGCTCAATTCCCTATACATCTTTTCCTCACTTAGTCAGTCAGTCTCTCCTCTCCCATCATCAGTTGCTCTCAATCTCTCCATGATGTCACATTCACAAAAATGAAAGATCTTTATTATATTATTATTATTATTTGACACCTCCAGGGAGTCCAAAGACTCATCAAGGGAGAGTGTGACAACAGCATCGAACGATTTAACTCCTTTCAACTACTAACTGCAATCAAACTTGCTTAACTTTTTGTGTGAGCCATTAGTAGCAGAGGCTCTACCAGTTGACCAATCTATCTTCACTATTAACCAAACAAAACCACCTAAAAGTAATGTTACCAAAGCAGAACCCCCAAACACTAAAAAATTTGAAAGAAAATGAAAATATAATCCTTCTTGCAGACAAAGGTAATGCAACAGGATTGATAATGATCCAACATGAGAATTACATAACCAGACTAATAACCTCTTCAAGACCACTGAATCCTCTAAAGAAGTAAGATTATTTCTCAGGTCCCTGTATCTCCTCAATTCCTCACATGTATGGGGTTCCAAAAATAAAGACCTCCCACTAAGACCAACTATACAGGGTGTTCGGGATAAATTTGACAGTTTCGTAAGGAAAAAGAAAATCTTCTTTGTATCTATTAAATTTAATGAATTGACAAAAAAACATTACAGGCAGAGTTAATTACAATACTATCAACAAGATTTACTCAAAATAACCACCATTAGCATCGATCACAGCTTCAATTCTGCTTCGGAACCTCGAACAAGCTGATGCTACAGTCTCCCTGGGAAGGGCCGCAAAAACTGTTTTAATTTTATCCATTAACTGGGCTTTTGTATTACTGGAAGTGCGATTGGTGTCTTTTTCAACTGCGCCCCATACAAAATAATCCATGGGGTTAAGGTCTGGGGAGTTTGGAGGCCAAACATTTGGACTGGTGAAGTCGTAGAAATTTTCAGACAACCATTTTTGACTTTTCCCAGAGGTGTGGCAAGGGGCAGAATCCTGCTGCCATACATACGGCCTACCATTGGCTACCCTTGTTATCCAGGGCTTGACTACAGTTAGCAACTCCACGAACAAAGCCCGAATTCCAATGCCAGGGTTCTTCAACACCTGTTCCTGCAGATTTGCGAGGAATTCTGCTGTACGAACCCAATCAGATCGTCTGCTAGGGATCTTTCTTCTTGCTACATCCTCGTAGTCACCATTGCAAGTCTCTAGTTCATGCCTCATTGTTTTTACTGTATTCAGGGAGCATTGGGCAGCAGTCGTAATATCCTTATTTTGATGGCGGGCACGAATCATCATGATACAAGTTATTCTCTTCCATGATTCAGGTGGGTTCCAGCTATCCATCCTTTCTGACATCTTGTATATGAATGAAGAAGGGTCCAAACTTTTAAATGAAGAGAAGTGTGTGTTAATACATGTAACTTACGGAAAAATATAATTAATTATAAATATGTCAAATTTATCCCGAACACCCTGTAGATGGAATTAATTCTGCTACTTATAAGTTATCCAAACATCTGGCAAAATTATTAAAATCTTTTACAGGTTCTTCTTTATGAACTGCTCATTAAGCATCTCCACTATATCTTCAGCAGTAGTTATCCTTATACCATTTTCTCTAATCAATGTCATCTTTCCATAATCATTCTTTTTTTTTTTTTTTTTTTTTTTTGCTGTTGTTGTTCTTGTTGTCGAGTCCATTGAAGAGCTTCTAGATATGACTTTGAGCCTGTACAACTGCTTTGGCAATCTGTTGAACTTTGATGGAGTAGAGAGCTTTTCTATATGGTTATTGTCAGTTTTCTGTAGAACAGCAGCAATTACTGGACAACAATAAATATGGGCATGTGTTAGTTCAACTCCTGGACAGTTCCTGCATATTTCATAGCTTCTAGTACCATCTGGATGAATTTTCATGCCTTTAAAATGTTCTGTCCTTAGTCTGGTGATGATTGTGGTTATATCTTTATTTTCATTAATTTCGCCAATTTCATTCTCCTTCTTGATAGTTTGGTTTACCAGTCTTATTTTTGTGACAGAGTTAGCATCAGTTAGTGGGTGTAATTTTTGAGGTGTCTTGATTCTTTGGCTAGTCTGCTCTCTCATTGCCTTCAATATTTACATGGGCTGGTATCCATTGCAGTGTGCAGTTCTTATTTTTCAAATTTAAAGTTGTTAGTTATTCATGAATTTCTTGTGTGAGTTTTGTTTTTCCATTTTTTAATGCCTCAAGTGCAGATTTTGAGTCATTGTAGATAGTTATTCCTTCTGTAATGTTTATTACTGGATTAGAGAGATAGAACTTGAGAGCTGCTTGTATGGCTATTAATTCACAAGTGAAGTTTGAAGCTATTTTTCCAGCTGTGGTTTTGATTTGTGTTTCCTCGCCTCCAGGCAGAGTTAGAAAAACCCTGATCCTCCTTGGTTGAGTGCTTCATCAGATGATCTATCAGTATAGGCAGTGACATGGTTTGGATTATTTAAGTGATGCATAGTGTCAAGTCCTTTTCTTCTATTTTCATGCTATGAATCCTTTTTTTCAACATGGTTCTAGGAGATTTAAGTTAATCCTTGTGTTTTTTGGTAGTATAATGGAAAAGAATGGCTCTTTGCTTATTTCAATGGACAGGTGCTCTAAGTCTATCTGTTTTCTAATTTCATGATCATATTTTAAAGTAGATTTTTTTTGGTTGTTGTTTTGTTTTTTGCTGGCTACATATCAAAAGAACTCCCTAGGATTTTTTTTTTGTAATCCTCATGGAATTGGTTATTACCACTTCTTATGTTGCCTCCATAATGCCTTTGTTCATGAATTTCCTGTGTGAGTTTTGTTTTTCCATTTTTTAATGCCTCAAGTGCAAATTTTGAGTCATTGTAGATAGTTATTCCTTCTGTAATATTTATTACTGGAACTTGAGAGCTGCTTGTATGGCTGTTAATTCACAAGTGAAGTTTGTGTTGTCCTTATACCTTTTTCTGTATCACATTCTTAATCTCTTCATTCATCCATTTCACACCTACCGTATTTAACCTTCTAACCCCTGGAATACATTTAGACATTGCTTCTACTAGATAGTTCTTGAATATCTCCCAAGCTGCATTGATCTCTTTTCCAACTAATTCCTCATTCCATGCTACACTTTCAGGCTATCTCCTGAGCTTTTCATAATCAAAAGCCTTGTTTTTTCACATATATCCATTTCTCACAGAGGTCCACAGACTGCTGGCAACCACCCAGGTAATCACTTCATGATCACTCACCAACTGGAGGGTGATTTGACACCTCATTTATAATTACATCCTCTGATGAGATGATCAAATCCAAGATCCTCAATCCTTGTGTGTGTGTGTGTGTCCTCTGTTACATACTGTCTGAATAGTAGTTGACCCTAAAAAACTCAAGACACTCATTTTCTTTACTTCCAGTTGCTATCTTATCATGCACAGTCTATATTGCCATAGTTAAAATCACCCATAATAATCACCCTTTTCTTATTTGCTTGACTAATTTGATTATACATTTCATAGTCACTACCAGGTCTATAACAACATCCAACTAAGTATTTCATTCTGTTCACCTCTATCTCACACCATACTTCCAAACCACTGGCACTATTTCCCTCTTGCATCTCTACTTTGTATGGACATAACTCTTTCTCTATCATCAGTAGCACCCCCCCTCCCTTTTTTACCCTATCTATCCTCATGAAACACATCATACCCTTCCATCTCTATTCCTGTCAGGATGTCGTCCTCATCCAAACATGTCTCACTTATTCCAACAATTTTGGGTGAACAGACTCAATTAATGCAGCCATTTATTTTCATTTCATTTCAAACATAGCAGCATATTCCCGAATCTATAGCTAGTTCCACTGACACCATTTATTTGATGTGACTTCTCCATGTTTAACTCTAGCCATTTATTTTTCTCCTTCATCTTTGAACCTTCTTCAGATCCGACTGTTTTCTCTTGATTCCAGGTCATCTCCTTCCCTTTTTGTCTACACATGTATTCACATTCTCTTGGAGCATCTGCCTTTCTCACACTGTGTTCCTCTGTCCACCCTGAGCCTCCTCATTTCCCTGTCTGTCTTGCACACCTGTTCTCTTGTTCTCTATACTCGTGCTGCTCTGCTCACTTCTTCATTCACAACCACCTCTTCACTCTCTCCTTCTTACTTTCCTGTTCTTCCACATTGGTTATCACTTGATCAGATTCATTCTCTGCACTCACTTCTCTGCTTTTCAGCAACAGTCTCTCCACGCGACTCACACAAAACCACTCAAATTCAGTCCATTTCTGCTATACAGTTCACTTCGTCCTTCAAACTCATTCCACACACTCCTTTGTCCTCGTACATTTCTGCTAACATATCATTCATAATCCTTGCTCTCTTCCTCATCTCACTGTCATACTTAGGCAACACGCTTACTACCTTTCCTATCACACTATTCTCTTTTATCCGTCTAAGCAACCTCCTGATATCTAATCTGACGTGTTCTTTCCTTGCAGTCAAGTCATTTGTACCTATTACAACTACCAACTCTTTTGCTCACTTACTTCTCATATCCAGTGCCTCAGTCACTACTCATTCTGCTTTCAGTAAAACATACTTTATGCATCCTCTCATCTAGCACACCTTTAATAATTGAATCACCATACAACGCCACTCGCACATCTTTCGTTACCTCTTTTATACCAACATTATTTGTTTTCATCATTTTCACTCTTCCATACATATCTCGAATTCTTTTAACTTCATTCCGCATCCATTTCATCTCTTGCCTCATCTTAACCAACTGACCTTATGAATCTTGCATCACGTTTTCACTGTCATTCATTTTTTCGAACTGTCAAACCTTGCATCACACTTTTGCTCTCATTCATCCTTTTGAATTTTCAAACTTTCTAACCTTGCGTCATACACGCTTGTTCACAGTCAATGCCACTCGCCACCTTATCTTTAACTACACTTTATTTTGTAACTTCTGCCACATTTGCATCACTTTTGTCTTTCTTGCCATCGATTGTTAAGTTTCGCAGAGTGCTCATTCTCTTTTTGAAAACTTTTAACATTTTTTTGCTGCCCTTTTACACTGTCCTTTCCTGTCAGATGAGCACTCATCCTCCTCGCGGCATTCTTACTACTAACACTTAGTTATCAACATATTAGCACTCATCAAATCCTCATTCAACTCACACTTCACACACACCCTCCTTCCATCCACCTTAAATATCCACAATTTATCTATATAATCAAACAAGTACATATAGCACATTTCACGAAACGACTGAAATCGAAATTGAATTCCTGCATGGACAAAGCTGCCGCCATTTTTCCTTCGCTGGTTACTATACTGAGCTCTAATTTTATAGAATTTGTAAATAAACTTAAACAAAAAATTCCACACACTAATAACACTGCAAGTGCACAGCTTTTATAGCATCTCTTACTCTCATGCACAGACACTTATATACTATTAATTATTTCAAATAACTTATCTGAAACAGCAGCCCTCTTTACACACTGCTACTTCTCGCAACATTAGCTACATATATGCTGCATTTTTATCTTGGATTGCAGGGATGCATTTTTTTAAGAACCAGGGCTTGGATATGGGTCAGGGGTTTGCAGTTGAGTATGAAACAAAGGCTCTCATTCTGGATTATTTAGTTATCAGCTTAGTACAATTGTTATGTTTGGATTGGTAGTGAAAACAATAAGCTGACCATGGAAAAGTCATAAAAATTCCCAAGGTCATTCCAGTTGACACAATTGTAATACCTTGAAATATGAGGCTGGAATTGGCTGGGAGGAGGATGAAATGTAGAGGAGAGTTGAATGAGATTATGGTCAGAATTGAGAGAGCAGACATTCACAGTGTATTTGGAGTTAAGAAAAGGTCCATAGTGTTGGGAGAATGATGAGGATTATCTGGTATTCTGGTTAGATTAACTATTTGTGTGTAGGTTATGACTGATGGCAAATGATTCAGCTTCTCTTGGCTTGATCTGTAAATTGGAATAGGGGAGCTAGTTTGTGTTATGAATGTTAACATTCCCTAGTAAAACGATTTCACAATTTTGGTAATTAATTTGCATGAAATCAGTTTTTAACAATAAGTAGTCAAAAAGGGCAGTATAGTTGTTAGAGTTAGGAAGGTGGGGGGTAAAGGCAGCAAATGTAGGCTGTAAAGTGAGGTAAGGACATCTTGAGGCAGAGTCTTGGGGATTCCAAGTTGGATAGCCTCTGTGAAGGATATCAGATTTTACAAAAGCACATCATTCATTTTTTTTCTTTCTCCAGAATGCAGGATGCAGTTGAGGTGGCCTGTGGTCCATGTAGGATGCCAATTGGGGTTTAAGAAAAGGCGATCAGGTTTTTGATGTCTGTAATTGGTGGTGTATATCACTGATATGTGCATTGATGTCTTGAATGTTGATGAAATGGATATGGAAGTGTTTTTTATTGGCAGGAATTGGAGTGGGCAGGCATATTTTTATTATTTTTTTACAATTTTTTTGTTATTTTTTATGGGAGATTTGTTTTGTATTTGTATCATTGGTAAATTTCTAATATTTGTATCATTGGCTATCATGTGTAGAGTTGTTGATTCAAGAAACATAAAGAGCAGGGGCATTCAGCTGGGGTGAGACACTTGTGAACATGACACACATGCAGGGAGTGCCCAGGCTCCAGTCCAAGTGTGGCCTCAGAAGTGTCCCTGTATACCACTAAGTTGATCTCTCTCTCTCTCCAGGCAAGACCTGGCAGAGTAAGCAGCAGCAGGATTATTCACCAGCTGATTGAGAGACCTCCACCAGATACATTAAGATTAGGTTTAGTCCTGTGAGCTCTCAGCCAACCTTCAGGATTGTTTTACTGTTGCACTCTCAAATGGAGCAGAAACTGGCTCCCAAGTTAAATAATGATAACGGTGTGTTGAGCATGCCCCAGCAAGGCCATCACCCACACTGCATGTGAGAAAAAGTGAGGGATCAGAAACCAGTGGCTTTACTCTGGGGACGAAACATGGCAATAACCACTTCACACTCCAAAAATCAAGGTGGATGTGTTTCACCCCATTGATGAAATACATTACCACCAAGAGGTTTAGTTGTCAATTTCTTGCAACTAGGGAAGAAATGTATTTAAGGTTGCATTTATTAATGCATTTAAGTTACTTAAAGGGTTTTATAGAATTGACATGTTTCAGCACTTGGCTGGAGGGGGAAGAAAAAGAGGTCATCCCTGGAAGTTAACTAAGAGTGTGGTTAGTAGGGTGTGAGGACTAGATTTTTTGCTTGGAGAGTGGTGACTGAATGGAATGGATTGTCAGAGTCAGTTATGAGCACTTTGTCTGTTAACAGGTTCAAGAAGAGGTATGATAGATATTGTGTGGATGGTTTTGGTATCCCATCATGTAACATTCATCTTGCCATTTGCTGTGTTCTGGTGTGAGTGCCAGCATTTCACCAAGAAAGGAATAAAATCCCTACTCATAAATAGCATTTACTATCAGGCACATTTGATGATAAATGCAACTAATTTTCTATGTACTAATGTTAGAAGCATTAGGAATAAGAAGGAAGAGTTTTTGGCATTAGTGAAACTTGGCTAACAGCAGATGACATAGTTATAGATACAGGGATGGAATGTGAGGCATTTAATATTTTCAGGGAGAATAGAGTAGACAGGACAGGGTATGGGATACTGCTGAAAAGCAGATGAATTGCAGCTAACAAGAGTAGGAGTCATTCTGTCAGGTGGCAGTCCTTTTGAATCAGTCTGTTGTGTGTGATTGAGGCCAGTAGGACAAAATATAAAATTGGTTGCTGCAATAAGCCAAAAGGTGACAGGGATGATGTGGAAGATGTGCAAAAGCAGATTAGTACAGTGAGTGCAAGTCAAGTAATTATTATGGGGGACTTCAACTTTGGAGACATATATTGGAAGGAGGAAAGATCACATGGCAAGAAGGAAATGGAATTTACATTTACTGAAAGATAATTATGTCAAGAAAAATGTAATTATATTTTGCTTGAAGTAATTATCTTTCCCCACCTATAGACTAAATTGCCCATAGTTTGGGAAAGTGACCACATGGTCTTGACTTGGAGAATAGCAAAGCATGTAGAAACTCCACTTAAGAAGCGGTATATGTGGAACTAAAAGGCAGGTGATTATGATACACTTAGGAGGCAGCTTGAAGCGGTACTGTGGCATAAAGATGTGCAAGGGAAGAATGTTGACAGTGCGTATAGGGGAATAGTCAGAGGTATCTGGAGGAAGCAGTATCACACTGTATATCCAGGATCAGGAGGGTAAATTGGGTAGGAGTTAGATGAATGCATAGTATCATCAAGCATGAGCTGGGGGAAAAAAAAGTGGAGGGTATGTAAGGAGAAAGGTGACCAGCATGGCAAGGAAAGCAAAATCAGACTATGAGAAAAAATTAGCTGAGCTAATTTTTTCTCATAGTCTGAGAAAAAATATAGTCTGTGTGGCAAGTAGGAGGAAGATTTGCTATGGAAGAATAACTTTAATGAGTGCAGATGTAGTGAAGTGACAGAGGCAGGTGAAATTGTTGAGCTACTGAGTGACCACTTTGTAAGGGTATATCATCCAAATGAAGATATTGTTATGACAGAGGTGACAGGGACGAGAGAACAGAGGTTGATCAATTGGAGGTAGTACTTAGGATGTTGCGGAATCTGAATGCAAATAACAGCTGTGGGAAAGGATGGGATATCGACTTGCTTTTTAAGAGAATGTGCTGGAGAACTGGCGATGCCCTTAACTATGCTGCTAATTTAAGTCTCAGCTCTGGCAAAGTTCCCAAGAGAGTGAAAGGAGACAAAATAATTCTTTTGCATAAAGAAGGATCTAAGTCTTTGGTAGCAAATTATAGACTAATCAGTATCTTGTAAAATTTGATCAGAAAGAGAATTCAGGAATGAATGGATAAGAATATGATACTCTGTGAGGGACAGAATGGCTTTGTGAAGGGTTGGTTATGCCTTAGTAATCTACTAACTTTTTACAATAGAATGACAGCTGAGTTTGATCGTAAGAATGGCTACATGATGATTCTTCTGGATTTTGCAATGCCATTTGACAGGATATCACATAGAACTCTGTTGCACAAACTGCAACAAATGGGGATGGATATGAAACTGGTGATATGGATAAAAGGATGGCTGATGGAGAGATGTGAAAAAGTAGTATATGGAGGAGCAGAATCCAGAAGGCAGGTGACCAGTGGTGTTCTGCAGGGCTTTGTTCTTGGACCATTGCTGTTGATTTTGTACATAAATGATATAGGAAATAATTTGAAGAGAGATATTCAGTTGTTTACTGATGATGTTAATCAAGTGATGTAGAGAGCTTGCAGATGATTTAAATAGGCTGACAATATGGGTAAAACATAATGGATGTTAATTTAATGTGGAAAAGTGTCACATTACGCATTTTGGGATGCAAAGATTACAAGCTATGTACCCATTGAGGGATGGGTACACAGGGATTTGTACTCCAGGGATTTGGGAGACCAGGGTAGCTCACAGGATTACTTGGTTATTGAAGAACACACTAACAATCAGAGATAGGGATAAATTATTCCTCTTTATAAAGTCTTGACATGACCACATCTGAATTAATGTGCTCAGGTCTGATCACCTCGGCTTCTTGGGGATACAAAAGTAGTGGATAGAATCAAGTGGCAAGCAACCAAGATGGTGAGTAGTTTGTGAAATGCTTCCTGTGAGGATAGATTGAGGGTTTGTCGGTTGCAAAAGCTAGTTGATAGGCAAAAGGGGGGGGTGATATATATGACAGAAACTTGGCTAGAAGAGTCAGAACAAGAGATCATCCCTGAAAGTTGGATAAGTGTTTGTTTGTTTAGCCAAGGGCATGAGGGCTAGATTTTTCACTTGGAGAGTGGTGAATGAATGGAATGGGTTGTATGAGTCGGTTTAATGGTTTAAAGGCAAGGTATGATAGATATTGTGTTGATAGTTTGAGTCTTCCATGATAAGTCTTAGGATTCCATGGAGGTGCCTGTGCAATAATAATAATTCTGATACCTATTCCTTCTGTCCATGTTTCTTTGATTGTGCCACCTGTAAATATTTCTCACACCTCTAATGATTGAATCATTATATCATATGATCAGGATGCTTATTATCATCCTTTGATGATCTGGAGCTCCAGGTGTTGCTAACAGCATTAAGCTTGTCATCACCAACATTCTTTCTCAAGCTTTGTTCCCCTCACCCCCTATGTACCCAAAGTTATTCTTGTCTAGGGTGATGCTAATACAATGTGTAACCCTCAGTGCCATTGAAAATAATCACAAAATAGATATGCTCAGAGACCAGTCTACTTATATTTCATAAGATTATGATACCACTAAATATGAGAATAAGACATTAAAAAGATTACTTGATCAAAGAAGTAACTTCTCCGCTTCCTAAAAAAACAAGCAAACAAACTTAAACCTGCGGTTCTCTACCCCTGTCCCCAATATATGGTTTACCAAAACTCTACAAAGTAATATTCCTCTTAGACTGATAGTATATTCTTATTGTTGTCTTCATTTTATAGATTATCCAAACACTTAGCTAATCCTTTACCTCCTCATTGGTCATACCCATTTTTGCATTAAAAATTTTACCCATTGTCAAGCTTCTGTTGAAAATTTAATTGTAAATAATTCTGATATAATAGTCAGCTTTTATATCACATCTCTCTTTACCAATATTTCTTTGAATAACAGTTTAATGCTTTTAAAAAATGTTCTCCTGATATCACAAATCTTTTCTTTGCTATCCATTCTCTTGACTTTTCTTAGAAGAATTTACAGACAAATAGAAGGTACTGCAGTGTCCCCCTCCCCACCAGTTTTTTCATGGAAAGTTTTGAAATGCATGCTCTTGATTTAGCAACCCTTCAGCCTTCTATCTAAGATATATAGATGATGTGTTCTCTCTTTGGCCTAATGGCCTAGACACATTAGACTATTGCTTCTTTCCTTTCACTCTTTCCTGATATTTTCTCCCCTTATCTGAATGCCAATGAATGAGAAATTTATAGTTGTTTCCTTTCTGAGATTAGCAGAAGCTCCACAGGTGACGTTTTTTTTTTCCCTTTTCTTTTTTTTTTTTTTTTTTTTCCCCATATGAAGAATCACCAGTGTGCAGTTATTGATACCTTCATCCCCATTCCTTCACAGATACTTGTTGATACACAACTGATTTTAGTGCACAACACACTTCATAACTATTCCTGAGAGTTTGCTTTAAAAAAGCAGTTATAGTATTTTAAAAATGCCTCAGATAATGCCTATAACAGAAATAGTAAAAAAAAAAAAAAACACTAACCCTTCAAAGAGTTCTTGTACAAAATCACACCTGATCAACTTTCCAGTATTTCAATCAAACACATAACCTTGGACTGTTTGTGCATTAGAAGATTTTTATTGTTCCTAGTTCCATTAAGATCATCATCGGTATACATATAGGATCCTTGCAGCTACCTTTTTTGATATAATTTTGGTACCTTAATTGATCAAATTAGAATTAAAGTTTTATTATTTTTTTATGTGGTCCCACCTATGAAAGGTTTATTTTCAAACCTTGTATTTTTACTTATTTTCTTAAAATAAACTGGAAACCCTGCTCTAGAGATCAAACATGGAACTTTTTCAAGCCAATTTAGGCCTCCAATAATAACTTGCTACCATACTCCAAGATATAAATCTTATATTATACTCCTTCAAGAAGAAATTTGACTCTCTGAGTAAGACATTTTGATTATCATAAAATACATTGAATGAATTCAGAAATTATTTATAGAATCCTAATTGTTTAAATTTTCAAGACTCTTTATCTTTATGATGACCATTTAAACATGATTACTAACACAAATTAGTGGGATTTTAACTTTCTTGTACTATTTCATACTAGGAGTGTTAGCTTAATTTAGCTAGACCATGATCTACTTATTGCACCATAGTTCACTGTGACAAAATCCCATTCAGCTTTATTGAAGTTTTTTAATTGTATTGTTTTTTTTTAGATATGTACTGTGTATCAATCATATTAATGGAGTTAACAAAATATAGCTATTAAATAAAACAATAATTCACTTTCATTTTACACATTAATATCAATTCCAGAAACTTGAATCTCATGTCTGACTGATCTGTATATTTAAATCAAAGAATTAACCATTTACAGTTTTTTTTTTTTTTTTTTTTATCTAACAACCATTAGCCAGATAAGTTATTCTGACCTGTGGATTGATATTAGAGCACATTAAAATATAATTGTGTCTCCATGACAGTCCATCCAATGGCAGGATGATAGAGTTAGCTACTTGGTTGCTGGATAATCAAGAGATTTCTGGTGTAATTTCTTACATTTTTGACTTGCAGCATATATTGATAGCACTGTTTCTATTTATCAGGTCCACGACCCTGTTTTTTGCCCATATTTCAGGATGTAAATAACACCTGCTATCTTTGCGGTCTCCTGTGTTGTTGACTATTTGTTCAAACATGATGTTGCTCACAATACTTGAAGTACCAGCCACTTAATTACCAACAGTGTCTTTTAAATGCAAAGAAGTAATTTACATTGGAAGCATTATGAGATAACACTTGTGACCTCGTCAGTTATGAAGAATATTCTGCCATTTTTACTATTTGGTTTCTGTATGACATTTCCTTGTCAACATCTAGGATTTCCTCTACAGACAATAAGTTTTTAAGTTGGTGAGTCAATTATAAAATTTTTAAAAATATCCCTCGAGATCTATTATTCTGTATATTGTCATACTTTTGCATGAACTCTTAATTTTGTAAGATTAATATTTCAAAATTTGAAAACTTTTTTTGTGATATTGTTATTCATTTATTTGTTATTTCAAATAATTGTACACCACTATATTGTAGTTACTGCAACAGAGTTTAGTTTGTTTATTTATGTTTAATACCTTGTCTTTGGCAGTACTGCTCTTGGTGTCATTCTCAGGGCCCTGGTGTATATTTTTTATATTCCATTATATATAATGGAATGAAAAAGTTTTAACAGTCTCATCTACATTTCCTGACTATGTTGATGATTTCTGTAATGCATATTTATTGTTTATATTTTTACTCAAGAATTTAAAATAGGGATTGCTTGTTTTGAATCCCATTGAATTGTGGGATCACGTGGAACACATCATCCACCAGCCAACACCAGTCTTGCTTGGTTGCTGACTTCTAGGATGTTATTCTGTCTAGTTAGTTCAAAATATCATAGGATATCATCTGTGATCTAGTAAAGTAAATGCTGAGATGAGCGTAAGCAGTTATCTTGGCCAAAAGAGGTCTAGTATGCTACTGGATAGATGACTCGAGTGTAACCCACCCACACTCGAGAGAGAGAGGGAGAGATTACATGTACTCTATATAAGTCCTTTGAACCTCCTGCAAAGTTCAAAGGACTTATATAGAGTACATGTCAGTACTTTACCAGCCACAATGGACAAGTACTTTGTAGCATTCATAGTACAGTCTATGAGCATCAGGACTCCAGGAAAACTTCCTTCATACATAATACTGCTGCTACCTGCCTGTTTCTGCTGGTCAGTAATTCAATGAATTATTGAACTCATTCCTCTCCCCATGTTTTTTCTTAACCCTCCATCTACCATCATCATCATCATCATCAATTTCCTGACATGTACCCTCAAGGGGTGTACAGGATATGATAGTACTACATGAAAAATTTACATCATTGCTAACTTCCTATCTACAATTTTCCTCCAAATCAGTCAGTTACTTGTCAAGACTCTAACATTATCAGATCTTATATTTCTATCGTCTAAAGCATTTTGTACCGTATCAATCCACCTATATCTTGGTCTTCCTCTGGGTCGTTTTGCTGCCAACCTGGCAGAGAACACTTGTTTTGCTAATCTTTCCTCGCCCATTCTGTTTAAGTGACCATACCACCTAAGATTAGCTCTGCTAACGCATTCCTGGATGCTGACAATGTCAAGTTTTTTCCTAATATCCTCGTTTTTAATATGATATTGGAATTGATGTCATCTCTTCATGCCTCTAATCTTTCTCAGGACTCTCATATCTGCGGTCTCTCGTCTTTGGTCAAGTGTTTTACTTCTGGCCCAGCTCTTAGATCCATAAATTAAAACTGGTTTGAGCACTGTCTTGTATACCGCTAATTTAGTGTTCCGACTAATTTCTCTCTTATTATATATGAATTTATTCAATTGATCTCCTACCATACCAGCTTTGTTGATTCTGTTGTCTATTTCCATATTTAATTTACCATCTTTACTAAAAATCATGCCTAAGTAGCTGAAATGTTTTACTTGTTCCACAGGTTCCCCATCCAAAACACAGTTGACGTTTTCAGCGATTCTACCTATTTTCATTGTCTTTTTATTGCTGACCTTTATATCATATCTATGACAACAGTTATTCAATTTAGTCAGGGAATCTTGCAAACTTGTAGCGGATTTATTTAGAAGTATAACATCGTCCACATAAAGCAAAGAGCTGACATTAACATCTCCAATTCTGATATCATGTTTAATACCACTTTCCTTGATAATGTGATCCATATAGATAATGAATAACAGAGGGGATAATGTACATCCTTGTCTCACACCAGATTTGACATTAAACCATCTTCCTGTACTTCCTTCAATTCTAATTGTGACTTGCAACTCAAATGAAGACTAAGTATTGCTTAATATAATGCCTCATTGATACCATAGAACTGTTGCATATTGAATAGCTTCTCTCTCTTGGCAACTTGTCATATGCCTTTTCCAGATTGACAAAACTTAAATACATATCTTTGTTATATTCCCACGATTTCTCAATTATTTGTCATAAAGTGAAGATCTGATCTTGGCAGCCTCTATTTGGCCTGAATCCAGCTTATTCTTCACCAAGCTTTTCTTCCACAATTCTTCTCAACTATACTGGCATAAATCTTACCAGGAACAGTCAGTAGGGAAATACCTCTGTAATTCTCACATTCAGTTTTATTTCCCTTTTTATATATGGGTACTATGAGAGCTCTACTCCAATCATTGGGAATTCGTCCCTTTGTCCAGGCCTTTTGAACTATGTAGTGCAGTCACTGTAAGACTTTTATACTGTTGTGTCCCAATTTATGATTTTTATTCTGTCTAGTTATTTCCCCTTTATCTATGCACGAGATATCACCAAAATTTTTACTGATACTTAAATTAATTCTCCCCTTAGTATCCCTAATATTTGTATTATGCTGTGCCTTTTGGGACATTTAGTTTAAGATATTATATACAAAAACAAGGAGAAAGAATTAAAATATGTCTGAAAGTGAAACTATGTTGCAGTCGTGACACTTTATCTCATTTCTTAACACATTAATTTCCCGCGTGATTAGGTTCGTAATTTTTCAAGTGGTGCATTGGACAGCAATTTCAGACAACTGTTTTATCATTGGACAAAAGGTTTATTAAATTCCTTAACATGGTTCAATTCAAATATTAGTACTCAATTCATTGCTATACTAAATATTTACAAACTGACATTAGCTTATAATAAATAATTAAGCTATGATCCTATAATGGGTATTACGATCATGCCGCCATACACATTCAACACATAAATTCATTTGACACGGACATATAAGATTAATTCACACTATTTAACTATCCAAACTTAAGTATATTAACTAAACCATTTACTGCACTGACACATAACTATGTCGTTTAAACTTTCTTATACAATATATTAGACATGCAAAATTCTCAGGACACTTAATTACTCATGTAATATTAACATTAGTGAGCTTACTTTCATTATATTCTGTCATATGCTAAAGTCCTAGTATTGTTTTCTTGGTCATTTCAACAGTTCAGTATTAGAATAATGATAACTATTAGAGACGAATCTTAGTTAACACAAGATGTATTTTACAGTACCTTTCTTTCTTGAATTTTCCATATGGGCCTCTACCTTTTTTCGATCGAACTATCTTGGTATATCTCCGATAATCTGTTTCTCCTACGTTCCTTTTGGAATTGAACTATGCTTACGCGGTCCTAACTTCTCGTAACTTAGGACACACTTTGAATCATCTATATAACGGCTGTGCAACTCGCGACGTGGACATCGATTTCTTTACTTTCCCTTTCTCGTAGTTGACACTGGAGTTGAAACACAAAGAATATGCTTTCTTTTCTTTGACTATATGGCATTCCTCACTTCTTACATAGGAAGTACTGAATCGAAATCCCGCTCACTTTCGTTTCCATGTTGTGACGACGGAGATATAACCCCTATCTCGCCACTCAGGAAAATACCGTGAAATCCCTACGAAAGAGCTCGCGAAGAACTCTCCTGGAACAGAACCAAAACCAAAAGCCAAAAAGAGTCTCCTCTCGGGGGGGGGGGGGTTTCTAACCCCTTTTATACCTTCTCTAACTTCTTTTCTCCACCCCCCTTTTTGACTTGACTTTACCGACCAAGGTAAAGTCAAGTCAAAAGTAGCGTTTTTCTGCCAAATGTCATTTGATCTGCGAGCCAGTAACGATTTCTCACTCTGGGAATTGACCCTAAGTAATTAATATTTTAATCTCTAGCCTCTCACATACCATCTCTTATGACTAATCCTTTTCTGTCTTATTTAGTTAAATTTTCTCTTTTATATCATATTATAACATTAATATAGTCTTTCTTTTTGTTAGTTAGTTCAACAAACACCTTTATATTTTATATATTTTATTGGATGCAAGAATATTTCTTTTTCTTTTAAATAATTCATCTATTATCTTTTTTGCAGGGTTTTTAATTTATTTATTCTTCATGTTACACCATGATAGCTGAGAATTCTACATTCTTAAGATATCAGGTGTAACAATACCACCATACTTCAGCATTTCTGGTCGAATATCATCTACTCCTGCTGCCTTTCCACATTTCAAGCATTTGATGGCTTTTTCTACTTCAAGTATGGATATGTATTCACGACTGTATGCCTGTCGAGTGTTTTTTTACCATTGTGCTATCACTGCTTGTTTCATTTAGCAATTTTTCGAAGTAATTACTACACACTTCAAGCATATCTTTTTCTCCTGTTTTCATGTCACCTTTATCATCTCTAATTCCTTTTACAGCACTCTTTCCTCTAAGTCTGAGCTTCTTCAACAACCTCCAGAATATTTTGCCACCTTCTTGATATTTATTTTCTATGTTCTTGCCAAATTCCTCCCATGACTTTTGTTTAGCTAGTTTTACTCTGTGTTTAGCTTTCTTACATTTGTCTCTGTATTCTCTAAGAGCACAAGCTGACTTATTTTCCAGGAACTTTTTGATATGCTTTCTTCTTTTCTTTCACTGCCTCTTTTGCTTTCTGTGTCCACCATGGAGTTCTAATTTTTCTATCCTTGCAGACAACCTCACCACATGCCTCTCTGGCTGAATCAATCAGGGTTTTCTTCAAGGTTTGCCACTGAATCTCCAAGGTTTGGTTCCTGTTCTCAAACTCTTTCATTTTTTTCTTCAATAATCTTTGTGTATTTTAGTCTACAGTTCACATCTGAGAGCTGCCCAACTTTTATTCACTTTAAAACTTTTTTACATGTTATTCTTTTCAATATGAAATTCAGTTTTATCCTGCTCAAGACTAAATAGTGATCACTTCCAATTTCAAATCCTCTGTACGCTCTGTTGTCGTGCACCAGGGAGAAAACATCACTATCAACAATAACATAATCAATGAGATAATCATTCCATCTACCATTATACGGCATATCTTGAAATAATATTCATCTGAAAAGGCAACTTTTTTTTTTTTTCTATTCTTAAATAGTTCACGATATCTCTCAGATGCAAATGTATTTACTGTAGACATGTTTTTTTATCAGTGATTAGGCAGAAGTATAGGTATTGACTGTGTGTGTCTGCTTTGGAGACCCAAGGGAAAGAGGATATATTGGATTGTGGTCTTGGAAATACTGCCATTTGTTTCCTGGTTAAATTCAATGGTCAGCCATTCCAGAGTTTTTTGTTTGTGGGTTCACCCAATGCAGGACAATCTGCATCACCATGAGCAGTGATGAGCTCCTGGCAACAGCTGTTTTACCCATTATCCTATTCTTGCAAAGGCTTAGTCAAGCACTACAAACAGCATACAGTATTGGATCTTTCCTGGATATGCCAATCCTCTGCTGGTACCTTATAACCATGCCTTTTTTTGAAGTGTTCTTGATCGTATCAATTACTCATGTTGATTAGCAGCTGTGAATGAATAGTACATCACAGTACATCCAGCTATTCTCTGGTATCATGTATACTTTCACCATAATATGAGTGCTATTTGGTGGTGATATGGTGTGTGTGTGTGTGAGGGGGAGGGCTGATTGTAAAATAATGGGGGTCATTGTACTATTTTGACTGTTCTGTTTATGATGAATAACAGCCAAGCAAGTGTGCACTCATGAATTCTCATGTTCAGTTTGATTTGTCTTTTTATTGATGGGTAATATGAGATCTCTACTCCATTTATCCAGAATTTGACCTTCTGAATTAAGTAGTGTTCTCCTTCAACCCATTCGTCTCTTAGGACAGATAGAATCCCCTGAGTAGGCATCATGACAAATTAATGCTGCTGGCATTTCACTTCTTTGCTGCATCCCATAAAGGTAAGTATTTTTTGACTGTAGATCTCTGTGTTCACTGGGCTGATTTGCCTGTTCTGAGGGACAAAAAAACCTGAGTTTCCAGGGGGGGAACCCTCTACTTCCATATAAGACCAGCTAAGTCACTTCGATTAAAAAGATGCGATAAAGATTCCTCATGTCATAGATGGGATTCTAACCCAGTTCTTTTCAATCAAAGGGCTGGCTTATCTATACCATTCAGAGCTACAGAGGCTGAGTTAAGTAGTGTAATTGCTGTAAAACATTTATATCTCCATATTTGAACATTTGTAGTCAAAAATCATACTCCATCTTTCTTTTCACATTTCAGGTTTTTTATACCTTTTTCTATCTCAGGTATTGATATATATATATACTGGACAATAAAACAAAAAGACAAACAAAGATTAACAACAGCAGAAATGAAAAAATTATGAAAGAATTAAACCAAGAACCAGTAATAGAAAAAAATTAAAAAATATAAACATAAATGGATGGAACACATTCAAAGAATGAAAACAGAAAGATTACCAAAACAAGCCTTAAAGTACAAGCCATTAGGAAAAAGAAAACCAGGACGTCCTCTTAAACGATTCAATGATGACTTCTAAGGCCGGAACAGGCCATGCTAGGCCTAAATCCTTGATACGCATGATGATGATGATGATATATTTATGTGTGTGTGTGTGTGTGTATGTGTTAAAGATACCAAGCTATTTTAAACCTGGTTTTACTCCATACCCAAGGTAAAATGCTTTCTACATTATATATATATATATATATATATATACATATACACGCACACAGGCATCCCTTGCTTAACGCGAGATTTGATTACTGCGGCGAAATTAATTGCAGCAATTCCTTGATATATGCGGCAATAGTTTTGATTAACGCTCCTTTAACCCTGCGGAGCTCGCAGCTGATCTGACAGATACATGCAATATGTTTAATATAAATATTCTTACCCAATTCAGTGTATAGCTTGGAGGTCACGAGTAGCTGTGCATTCATATGTTACGAGTGATATTTCGCACTGTTTTTTTTGCTGTCAGTTTGGTTTAACACATGTCATATAAAGGTTTGTGATATTTGACAATAAATTGTACTGAGAAATACCGCGACCTCCGATGTCAGTATAGTATGGTTTAGTTTTTTTTTATTCTTTGTTCAATAATTTCTAGATTGTAACTGAAAATAAATAAACCATCATGTATTACTGAAATAGAGAGCCAAAGGCTTATTTATCATACATGTCCTCTAGGAGATGTGCTTTATATTATGGAAAATACTAAGGAAATTTATCTGGAGCCTACTCCACCTTTACTACAAGTTGCCCATAAGGTTGATTATGCTTGCATCCGCTGAAACTTTTATAGTTTCTATATATTCGGCATGAAACTCTTGTAGTTTCTATATTCGGCTATGAAATAATGTTGGATTCAATATTTATCATACATGTCCTCTAGGAGACGTGCTTTACATTATGGAAAGTACTAAGTGCAAGTATTTTCCATATGGTTTAGCACTCAGAAAATCGGTGGATTCAAGCATATAAATAATGCCTGCATCCACCGAAACTTTTAGTTTCTATATATTCGGCACGAAACTTGTTGTTTCTATATTCGGCTATGAAATAATGTTGGATTCAATATCCACTTAATTTGTACCATCATGTATTATATTTGCATTGCATTTGTACCATCATGTGTTTTTTCTTTGTTTTATTGCATTTTAGCACATGCTAGTAATGAATGTATCTCTCAGATATACCACGACCTGCGCTGCAATTTTTACCGCCGCGAGCTCTGCAGGGTTACATTTACCACGCAGAAACATGCAAGCCTCATGCCGTGAGCATGATTGATGACGTCATTACTCCTACATAGCCTCGTACGATTTATTAATACAGTAATGGATCATGGACGAATTGTAATTTTTACCATTGATTATTAGATTTGATTAACATGATTTTGATATATGCGGTAACATCGAGGGATTAATTAACAACATTAATCGAGGGATACCTGTGTGTATATGTATATATATTTATATATTATTTATTTATATATTTATATATCATTATTTATATTTATATATTATTATTTATATATGTATATATATATATATATATATATTTACCCACCTTTACAATGAGTTGCCCTGGTGTTGTACCATCCAGGGCATGATACAACCTGATGTTGTATCATGCCCTGGACTTGAACTATGTTTCAGGCACAAACTTAATTGTTTGCATACTTGGGATTAGGAGTTAAATAACCAAGCTTAAATTACTTGGTAACCCTAATGTATACACACACATACACACACACATTGGTACCTCAACTTACAAACTTAATTCGTTCCTGATTTCGAGATAAAAACTACGGTTTTTATCTCGAAAAGTATGTATCTCGAAACCCAATTTTCCATTATATCTTATGGGAAATCAATTAATCCGTTCCCAGACTCAAAAATTAAGAAAAAAAATTCAGAAAACAAAAAAATATTCTCAACTAAATGAAGAAAATGCAAAGAAATGGAGGAGTGAGAAGGAGCATTTTTATACTATAAATATTCATTTGGTATACCATTACATATTAATTTTTATTTATGAAATCTTTGGTTTTACATGATTAGTATGAAAATCATCTTCCATTAAATTGTAAAAAAAAAATAAATTTTCTTGTGACGGGTTTTGTGGTTCAGGAATTTTCGACTTGTTGTCATCAGTTGCTTCTTTTTGTCTCTTAGGTGAAGGAAGTTTAAAAAACCTATCCAACGTTGAATGAATCTGTCGTTTTCTTAACACCCTTCTAAAGTGATTACTGACATTTTCATTGAAGATATTGGTGGCTCTAGAAACAACACCTTGATTTGGATGCCACTTGTTAACTATTTCTTGTAATACGTAATGAATGTACCATTGCTGCAAGATTTTTTTACATCACTTGTTGGAAATGTTTCCTTTTTGTTTCTGTCTTCTTCATCCTCTGAAGACATTTGCTTTTCCTCCTCCTCATCCCTTTCTTTTCCCTGTTCTCTTCTTAACTCCTGTAGCTCTTCAGTGGTCAGCTCAACGTTCTGCTCCTCTACTTCTGCTCCATTAACTTCCAAATGCAAGGTCTTGCCCAGGGAGACAGCTGTATCTACAATGTCAATTTCACTTTCAAGTCCTTCTAATGCAGTTCCTCGGACACAGACTCAGTCAGGCCATAACTTTTTCCAGGCTGATTTTAGAGTTCTTACAGAATCTTTCCATGTCTAAAGACGCAAACAATGAAGAATATTAAAGTCATTCTTCCAGAATTCCCGAGGGTTAATTCTGTGTCAGTGATAACTTCGAAACATCTTTGGAAAAGAGCTTTGGTATAAAGCTTTTCGAAGTCGGAAATCACATATCGATCCATTGATTGTAGGAGAGGTGTGGTATTAGGAGGCAAGAACTTAATTTTGATGAAATTAAACTCTTGATCCAAATCTTCTTCCAACTGTGGTGGATGTGCTGGAGCATTTTCCATTATAAGAAGAACTTTCTCAGGCAGACTCTTTTCTTGTAGATACAGTTTCACTTTGGGAAACCGTTTTCACTGTTATCCACTCACAGAAGAATTGCCTGGTTGCCCAGGCTCTGCTGTTACCTCTCCACATAACGCTGAGTTTGTGCCTGTTAACTTTCTGCTTTTTAAAGACTCCAGGATTTTTAGAGTGGTAAACCAACAGAGGTTTTATCTTCAGGTCACCACTGGCATTGGCACAAAAAAGTAAAGTTAGTCTATCTTTTGTAAATAACTATTTGGTAACATTGATCAAGTGTAAATGGATAAGTATTTTATTTTAATACCGACTAGTTTCACCAAACTTAAGCTGTTTCCATCGTCAGGGTACAAGCACTGAGGTTAAAACATATCACAAAATAGATCTTAACTGTAAATTCTAAAAATTATAGTTACAAAATAAAATAGCATTGAACGTGAATAATACACCTATTGCGTGTACATGATTTACTAGCTGTTGTTAAGGAACATTCTATAGTTAGCATTACAGTTCATTTCTTGTGTGTTCAGAGATCTAATTAGGGTTTTCCATATCTCTGGAAGTATTAAAACCTTGGTTCCTGTTAAGGTTATCTGTAGTGCATGCGACTGTGGCTGCTTCTTTAAACATTCGAGAGTGGTAGTCCTCCTCTATGTAAGGGGTACAACTCTTGTCCCACTCAATGATATGGTTTGTTTTGGAGAAATGTGATGACAGGCCTGATATGTCTTGTCTGTTGTTTCTAACATAACTAATGTGTTCCTTCTGCCTAATCTCGAGGCTTCTCGAAGTCTGGCCGATGTAACTTGAACCATACAAGCATGGGATATTATAGACTCCAGCATACTTATAGAAAGAATGGGTATCTTTTGGAGATCATGATAGTTTATGAATTGTTTCTATAGGTTTGAATGTCACTCTTATTTTGTGTGGTTTGAGGAGATTAGCGAGCTTGTTAGAGATACTGCTCACATACGGAATGGCAATTGTTGTAATATATTGAGTGTCTTCTCATTCTCTTTGTGGTGGCTCAGAGAAAAGGATTTTGTTGACGAGTCTTCGTGGGTAGCCATTCAAGGTGAGGTTATTAGATATCAATGTTAATTCATCTTGGAAGTCCTTTTCATCTGTTGTAATGCGGACAGATCTTTTCTTTAGTATGTGTACTATGCTGAGTTTGTGAGAAATGTGGTGTGAGGAGTTGAAATGTAGATAACGTCCTGTATTCGTAAGCTTCCTGTAGACTGATAGATTCATAAAGCCATTAACTTGCTTGTTTGTCTTTTTCAAGTTCTAGAGTAAATTTAATAGAATGGTGCAAGGAGAAGATGACCTAATTGAGAAAATCGATTGGGTCATCTTTGTTGTGGTTCCATACAATGAAGATATCATCTACATATCTCCACCAAATTATTGGTTTAGGATTTATTTGAGATAGAATTTTATTTTCGAGATCCTCCATAAATAGGTCAGCACAAGAAGGTGAAAGGGGGGCTACCCGTTGCCAGGCCAGTCAATTGTTGGTAAATAGTTTTCTTCCAAGAAAAATAGTTTGAATTTAGGCAATGATTGTACAGTGAGGTTATATCTTGTGGGAATAAAGTGCCTAAGATGTTGATAACTTCCACCACAGGAACGTTTGTAAAAAGAGAAGTTTACAATATCCCATGCTCTTGTGGTTCAAGTTACATCAGCCAGACTTCGAGAAGCCTCGAGATTAGGCAGAAGGAACACATTAGTTATGTTAGAAACAACAGACAAGACATATCAGGCCTGTCATCACATTTCTCCAAAACAAACCATATCATTGAGTGGGACAAGAGTTGTACCCCTTACATAGAGGAGGACTACCACTCTCGAATGTTTAAAGAAGCAGCCACAGTCGCACGCACCACAGATAACCTTAACAGGAACCAAGGTTTAATACTTCCAGAGATATGGAAAACCCTAATTAGATCTCTGAACACACAAGAAATGAACTTTAATGCTAACTATAGAACGTTCCTTAGCAACAATTAGTAAATCATGTACACGCGATACGTGAATTATTCACGTTCATTGCTATTTTAGTTTGTAACTATAATTTTTAGAATTTACAGTTATGATTTATTTTGTGATATGTTTTAACCTCAGTGCTTGTACCCTGACGATGCCAACAGCTTAAGTTTGGTGAAACTAGTCGGTATTAAAATACTTATCCGTTTACACTTGATCAATGTTCCCAAATAGTTATTTACATTAGTTCTGTGATCAAGAAAATACACGCTCATTATGATTAGCCTATCTTTCATTGGCTTGTGTCCTGGCAATGCCATTTCCTCCTTAGTGATGAATGTTCTCTTAGGCATTTTCTTCCAGTAAAGCCCAGTTTCATCGCAGTTGAAGCTTGTTCTGGTCTGTAACCTTCTGACTCCATCAGTTTCTGAAATTCCTTCACTAACTTGTCAGCAGCTTCTTTGTCAGCACTAGCACCTTCTCCATGTTTAACAACACTTTGGATACCAGTTCTATTCTTGAATTTCTCAAACCATCCTTTGCTAGCTTTAAACTCTTCGCAGATGTCTTTGCTACTGCTAGTGGATGGCAAGTTCTGCGAAAGATCTTTGTAAATAGTTTGAGCTTGTAAACAGATCATGTTTTGAGATATACTATCTTCTTTCAATTGCATGTCATTAATTCAGACAGGTAGTAAAGTTCCCATTTCTTCCATAACTTTATTTCTTCAAGATGACACAATAGATACTCCTTTGGCCACATCCAGTTCCTTATAAAAATCTGCTTTCTTCACAATTGTAGCTATGGTGGATTTGGACAAGTCATACTGCTTGCACAGATCACTTTGCCTGACTCCTTTCTCATATTTTTCCACAATCTCTTTCTTAATTTGTATTGTGATTTTCTTCTTTTCTTCAAGCCCATACCAAAATAGATACACAAAAAAGCAAATACGTGCAGCGTTCGTCGTATTTCAGATAAATACGATGTAGTAACAACAATCGTTACACTAGAGACGATTCAGTGCATGCTCAGCTAGATGTGCATAAAAATGTTAAAAAAAGTATTATGTAAAACACGTTTTAGTTTATTTGAAAAGAAAAGCATCACGGTACGTATCTAGAGGTCAAAATCAGATAAGAAAAAAGTTCGTATCTCGAATAGTTCGTATGTCGAATGGTTCGTAAGCCGAGGTACCACTGTGTATATATTATTAAATTGAAGGTTTACTTGGTTTGATAGCATATTAAAATTATTATTTGATGACTGAAAACCAATGTTTTGAGTTAAACTTTATTAATACACACAACTAGTTTCGTCTGTGCAAGCGAAAAGGACATAAAAATTATCAGAGAGAACTGTACAAGTACTGGATTTCTACATCGCAGAATATATAAAGCAACAGAGGTTAACATAACAGAGGTAAAAAAAAATTTTTTTTTTTTATTACACACCATGAGAGGTGTGAGAATCTACAGCACATCGGTGTCATGTATGTGGTGCAGTGCAGGTAAGGATTGAGAAAGAAGAAATCTACTGACATTTTTCTTGAAGAGCTGGAAGTTTTGGTTGTTGGAAAACATTATGACGAAGGCTGTTCCAGAAGACAGAAGAATGCTGAATAAATGAGGAAGAGGAGAAACAGTTTCAACGTGTTTGCCATTGTATAGAAAAGAGATGTCGGACAGCTGCTCTTCTTATTTTAACAGGTCCAACAGAAAATGAAACGATGCTTGCCAGTTTACTGGAGCAGTGACCATGGAAGTACTAGCAGAAGAGACACGGAACAGAAACAGTGTGCCTGTAAAGGAAGAATAATCTATGAGCTGAAATGCTTTCCTCTAAACAGCATTGAGAAGATTTAAGGTTTAAGGGGCACCACCCAAAACTTGCAAACATCACCCAAAGGATGGCTGGATTTAGGATTTGTATATCATTAGTAGATGGGTATAAAATAGTATCTTGAGCAGAAAAGAATGGCTAATTTTTAAGAAGATGGAGATAAACGTCAGTCCAAAGAGAGATCTGATCCTGTCTTATGATTTGTCTATTATTGTAAATTAGGGAAAGTGAGCTGAGATCCCTTTTGTAAGAACTGCATTTTGGTGGCATTGAAAGTGACCAGGTTATCCTTGCCCCACTTAAGGATGGTAAGGAGATCAACATTTAAGGCAACGGTTGCAGATAATCTTGAAGCTTAGGAGAGCTGAAAACTATGTCGTTTATTGAAAGAGTAGGATGAATGGGGGGGGGGGGGTACTCTTGTTGGCAAACCTGTGGATACGATTAGTGGGGTCTGACAGTACAGTAAGAGAAGGAGATCCATAGAAGATTATGGAAGATGTTTTATCATCTCATAATGGATGCCATCAGGATCTACTGCACTAGGATCAGTAAAAGAGTTCTTTTTAGTTACTCAACGAATGGCTGATTGTATGTAGAAAGTTTTTTTAACTTGGGTATATTATATATTCAAGATACCAAGTAATTTTATATAAACTTGGTTTTTAATCCTATTTCCCAAGTAAGCAAACAGACAAGTAAGTCAAGTTTGTGCCTACACGTAGTGCAAGTCTGAGGCAACTTGTGGTAACGTAGTGCCAGTCTGAGGCAACTCGTGGTAAAGGTGGATTAAGATCCAATCACTTTCCTTAGTATTTTTCCCCTATAAATAAAAACACAACTATGGGCACTGAAATAATTTTCCAGTAAGCAAGGGTTAAATTTTGTTACATTATAAAATGAGAAATTTTGAACAAATAGAAATAACAACATTGTTATATATGGCATTTAGATAGACATGTTCAAACAAGACTGTGTGTGTCCTGCATGGGAACTAGTCTGATTGTATTATATCTCTTCCATGTTTGATGGGTGTATTCTTACAAAATTTTCAATATATTTGTTTCAATATTGGAATACTGTAAATGTCATAATGATATAAATATAAAAATGGAAAAAAATTCACATTAAAACTTATTTATTGTGGAATTTTCACCTAAGTGTCATAGGCATCTTCAGTACAGGATTACAGAACAGCAATCACAATAACATGCAATTGTAAAAAGTGGCACCTTAGTTAATGTAAAATAACCAAAGTTTGGAAATTATCGACCATGTAAGTAATCTTACATTAGCTACCAATGTGGCACTTTTTAGAATTATGTTAGTGTTTGTTTGCTATTCTATAATCCTGTACAGATACTAGCGCAGACCACTTTAGAAAACATGCACGCTGCCCAGGAGTCCATATATTTGCTTTCTAATTTGGTCCATTTTTTTGAGGTTTCACTGGCCTGACAGCTGTTTTGAACTGGTTGATTCTCGTCAGAGACCAGGCAGAAACCTTCAGAGAGCAAAAACTCTCTTTTGATACTAAGGAACTTAGTATTGAAAGAGTCGGAGAGGTGTATTTTTCATAAACAAACTCTCGGTCAGTGCGTAAACATGTTTACTAAAACAAAGAGCCAAAAGGCTTCAGTTTGGCGATGCAAAAATTACAAAAATCAAGTGGATGTCAGATCCAGCATTATTTCAAAGTCAAATGTAGAAACTATGAGAGTTTTATAATTTAAAAAAAAAAAAAAAAGAAAAGAAAAGAAAAAAAAAAGCGAATAGAAAGCAAATATATGGACACCTGGGCAGCATGCATGTTTTCTAAAGTGGTCTGCGCTAGGGCAACTCGTAAATGCCGGCGGGCGTATTCCCATGAGCTCTCTTGTCAACTTATTTTTAAGAAACTCTCATAGTTTCTACATTTGGCTTTGAAATAATGCTGGATCTGATATCCACTTGATTTTTATAAATTTTGCATCGCCAAACTGAAGCCTTTTGGCTCTTTGTTTTAATAAAATATTTTAAATTTAGTTTACATAAATTAAATTAGCTGACCAGTGACAGGCCAATGCACCTGAAATGAAAGATGAGATGGGACAGGATAATTCAATCGATTTTCTGACTATATGAAAACGTGGTCACATTTGTTCATATGACTTTATGAACAATGTCACCACATATTTTCTGCAAAACTGAAAATTTGAAATAGTATGTGAGGGCACTGTATTTACCTAGATACTGTATTTAACACTATAAAAAACTTCTACTCTGTTTTTCTTGCATGCATATAGGGGAAGGAAAGTGTATTTTACTATAAAGGATCATCATTTTGATTCCAGCTGTCTCAAATTATATTGCTGGCCTGGTTGGTCAAGTGGTTAGCATATTCGCTCTCCAGACAAAAGGTTGTGGGCTCGAATCTTGCTGTGGGCATGAATGTTTGTGATTGTGAAAATACTAGTGGTGGCAATGGGCAGTAGATGGCGTTGGTGTAGATGATGCAGTTTGCTGTAGTTGGAGGATTTGAGTGGTGGAGACAGAGAGTTGTAGAGTAGGTGTCCTCCCTCAATGAGTCTTTGGACTCCCTGGAGGTATCACATAATAATATATAACATTTAAATTACACTAGCTGATCTAAATATCACTAGATATAGTACCCAAACTCTTGTTTCTATATAGTGGTGGCAATGGGCAGTAGATTGCGTTGTCGTAGATGATGCAGTTCGCTGTAGTTGGTGGATTTTTAGTGGTGGAGACAGAGAGTTGTAGAGTAGGTGTCCTCCCTCGATGAGTCTTTGGACTCCCTGGAGGTGTCACATAATAATAATAATGTATAACATTTAAATTACACTAACTGATCTAAATATCACTAGATATAGTACCCAAACTCTTGTTTCTATATTTAGTGATACAATAAAACTTCTACTCTGTTTTGCTTGCATTTATGTAGTATGATATCTGTGTTATGTGTGTGTGTGGGGGGTCACTACACAGGACAGCTTTTTTACTATGAATGACAGTCTTGCCTTCTGGTCACTTGCTAAGGATGCTGGGGGCACACACACACTTTTGCCCACTTGTGTTTCTACCACTCTCACATCCAGATAGTACTATAGCCACATCACCAAAAGACAAGACTGACTTACTGGCATCACTCTTTTCTTCCACTTAATACATTGATGACCACTGAGTTCTCTATTTACCAAGAACTGCTCTCTTCATGTCATCCAAAGTCTTCTGCTAGAAAGAATCCAAATAAGCCTTAATAACATTAATACAAACAAGGAATTCTGATGGTATCCTACCTAATGCACTAAAAACTTGCCCCCCCAAAACTAACACCTATCCTGCAATGTCTCTTCATTCTATCCTATTCAACTGGCATCTACGATTTTTTAGCCTCCATCTCTGGGACTCAAGCCAAGGAAAAATTCACAGAAACTCAGATGATTACTCTCAACATTTCAAAAACATTTGATAGTGATTAGTACAAGGGGCCTTATTTAACAAACTGTCATTCTATGGTCTGCCTTCCACCTATGCAACTGTATTGCCAACTTTCTCACTGGTCGCTTACTACAAGTTGTGGTGGATGGTTTTCTCTCCTCAGATTTCCCCACCAATACAGGAGTTTCCCAGGGTTTTGTATGTTCACTCAATCTCTTCCTTCTGTATATAAGGAAGGAATTGAATGAACATACAGAACCCTGGGATACTAGTGTATTGGTGGGGAAATTCAACTCCTATTCACAGACAACAGTACACTCCATTTCTCCGTTTCATTTGGCAAGCTTTGTAGTGCCCTAGAACCCTCAAGATTCACCATGATCAGCCCAAATTCTGACCTCCTAGCTATATCCCAATAGGGCAAGGACAACCTTGTAAACTTCAATACTATCAAAACTTAGTCCTGTCTGATCTCTTGCAAGAAAGAGCTCAAATCTCTTCTCTCAACTATCAGTAATACTGTGATATCCAAGCAGAATCAAGTTTCCCTTCTTGGACTGACCTATACTTCCAATGTTTCCTGCCACAAACACATCTCAACCATAGCTTCCACAGTCACAAAAAAAAAAAAAAAAAGTAATTTTCTGCTTAAGACACTATTACATACCTTTACAGCTGCTAACTCTATACAAATCCCAAATTGTTCAAATATTGCTCACATATTTGGGGTGGTGGTGCACCAAAATCCTAAGATTGCTTGATCCTATCCAAAATTAGTTAATTAGTCATCCCTCTCTCAAAGATTCACTTCAGACCCTATCCCATAGTCTTTAACTTCTGCCTTATATCTGTTCTACAAATACTTTCATGGACAGTGCTCTACTGAATTGGTTTGCTATCATGCCTCCACTTGCATGCAAAATCAACAAGAACAAGAACTGCTGCTAACCAACACCCATTTACAGTCTGGCTTGAAATTTGCCAAACCAAATTCTCTTCCTACTCTTTATTTCCATTTATTTCTATTCCTTGGAATAACCTCCCCCACTCTTCCTTTTCCAAAGAATGCAACTTTCAGCTGTTCACAAAAAAAAAAAAATAAAAAAAAATAACACGAGTAGAAATCTAGTAGGTACTTTATTAGCTTTGCCTTTTGGACAAAATTTGGAGAAAAAGACAAATTTCCATATGTCTGGCATTCGTGTTTTTCTGCTCTGCTAACTGTCTAACAGAAATCAGTTTTTTCTTTTTTCTTCCTCTCGGCTACCCCTCTCTCTATTGACTCAAAAAAAAAAAAAAAACCTGACCTTCTTCCCCTATTAGAACTTTCAGTAGAATAACAGTCACAACTATGTGTTACTGTCTAATTTTCTATTTTGAAATCAACTCATTCTATCCGAAATGATTCCTATTCAAGAATATTATCTTCAAGCTACTTCTATACTATAGCTATCCTTTCCTTTAATTTCCAGTGTCTGAAGAAATTGTCTTGTATTTATTATTCAGAAAAATCTCACCTGTGTGGGTCCTCTTAATCTTGGTACTATCTAATTATGTTAACACAGCATTTCTGCAAATTCTGTTTCTGGTTCCACTTGGTTTTCTATTGATCCTGCTTAAGTGATAATCAGTTCTGTTAAAGAGACAGTCCTGGAAAAGAAGAAATCATACTGTTCCTGGCAAGTAAATCTGTATCTTTAGATGAGATAACTGTTTTTTAATTTTATGTAAGGTTTGAATCTTGCCGTAATATTGTTTATTACAATGCAAAAATGACTGAGGAAAACACTCAGAGAAAGAATAAGATGAATTGATGCAGTTAAAAATATCTTAAAATATCGAAAAATAAAAGCTAAGTATACTGGAGACCTCATAAATAAAAACCAATTTGATAGGGAACTAGTAATGAAACAATTAATTATTTCTGGCCTGGTTAGCTAAGTGGTTAATATACCTTCTTTCCATCTAGCAGGTCATCAGTTCGAATCCAATCATGGACATGGATGTTTATGATTGTCTTTAGGTGGGAGATGAATTTCATTGCTATGAATCATTGGAGGCCTGAAATGTACAGGTGAAGGTAATATTTTCAGCAATTTGCTGTCACCTGTAAACTTACAAAGATTGTTTACATGCCTTCCAGAAAATTAGGTAACCTTAACAACTCTAACTCTCCATACACCTTAGATCTCTTCCTCACTAATGATCATAAATAATTGTTTTAAATATATTATAGTTTTCGTGTGCTTTGGAAGTTCTTCTTGTGGGCAATTTGGGATCACAATGTAATGTTGATTTTTTCTCTTGATCTCTTGGATCAGTCACATAATCACACCTCATTACCATGTTTGGCATTATAAGAATGCCAAATACGATAATCTTCATGACTTCTATGCTTCATTTCCTTGAATTATTATTATTTATTTATTATTATTATTATTTTTTCAGTTCTTCCAATTCAAACATTTGTCCTGGATAGATACCAAATGAATAGGTAAGAATAAAAAGGAAGCACAGAACAGGAGCACAATTGGAAAAATGCTATTGGTGATCAGGAGACTTTTTGGTACCCAATTTGGACAAGATTCTAATGATTTCTTCTGGTCAAAAAATCAGAGAGGGGAACGTTGAATGTTCTGTGTTTTGGAATGGCACGAAGACATTTACCGATTGCCTATGCAAGAATTTGAAATTATCAAAGTTAGCTATATAAGCTTTGTCAGAGCAATCTTTTACAAATGCCCATGCCTTATATCAGATTTGAACTCACAGCCTGTTAGTTAGGGAACAGGCACACTATCTGCTCAAAGAGATTATAATTCAATTTGGTTAGTCCCACTAAAAAACCACTGTCTCCTATCACTATAAAAAATTGAAAGTTATAACCAATTATACTTCATTGACCTTCATTAAGATGCCTACATTATAATAAGGTTTATTTTCATATTAAAGTGTACTGCAGCATAGAACAAGGATTAGAGATTATGTTATAATATAGTTAGCACTATATCCAGGAGTGTTTTGACGTGTTTAAAGTTTTGTGTATATGTTGTTACATGTTGTTATTGATAGCTTAATATTTTATGAATTTCTTTCAGCAAATTATGCAGAAGTAATTGCTGGAATGAAAGAACTTGCGTTATTTCTACGAGAAAATTAGGGGAGAAAATTTGGGGTTACCATTTTTGGTAAGTTTTAATTTTACTTTATTTAATATATTAAAATCTGATTTCCATAGATTAGATCCTTTTCCAGTATTAATGAAAGTAAATTTTCCTTTTTTTTAAAAAAATAATTTTCTATTTTTTATATATATATAGCATTGTATTAGATTTTTGTTCCCTAAATATATATGGACATTGATAGTTTATGTACTTTTTAATTAGTGATTCACATGATTGATCCCTTCGGAGTTTGGGTAGATAGATGTTCCAAGGAATCTTAGTTAATTGTTTTGTACCCAATATTAGGTAGAACCTCCATAGCTCAGTTGGCACTGACAAAGCCCTTTGGTTGGAAAGACCTGGGTTAGCCGGTCTTATATAGAGGTAGGGTTATTATTATTATGTGACTGCTCCAGGGAGGGCACCTACTCTACAATTCTCCACCACTCAATTCACGAACTTCAGTGGACCTCCTCATCTATACAAATGCCATCTACTGCCCACCACCACTACTAGTATTTTCACAGGCAGTCATACAAAAAAAGATCCATGCCCAGTGGGATTCGAACCTGCAAACTCAGGTTTTTCATCCCCCTAGAACAGGCAAACCGCCCCATGAACACACATGCATTACAGTCATGAATACTGCCGTTAGGGGATGCTGCAAGGAGTGATGAACCGGCCACATTAAATTCGTTTGAAAATCATTTCAAAAGACATCCATGGCGTTTGCATAACTGTGCTTTCTCCAGATTACAAAGGAAGATAACTTATTTCCTCAGCTGCAAACACAATTGTTAGCAAAACAGACAGAAATGGACATTTTTAAAATTATTATTCAGAGATGAAAATTTTTTAAAATTTTCATTTAAACTGTTTTGCTAACACTTCAGCGAAGTGTGAAGCCATGGAAATAAGTTATCTTCCTTGTACTTTGGTAGATGCTACTGAATAGAACCCAAAACTTTTTTTTCCTCATAATTTCAAGAACTGAACTGAAATTATACTGTGTGTCCCATTTAACTAGCATTCATAAATGATTGCTACTTAATTGTGACTTAATGGAAATTACAACATAAATCATAATTAATAAATATCATGGATTCACAAATTACATATTATTGTTGTTGAACCAAACACATGTATTATAAAAAAAAATAGGACTCTTATTTTTAGGTAGATCCTTTGAAATGAACATATACATATCTGATTTATTTATTATATTAAATGTAATACACCTGCAAATATATTTTTTCATGCCCTACATTATTTAAATAGATTTGATTAATATCCTATCAATATAATAAAATTGTTCCCTTTGATAATCTTGGCATCATAAGATTAATGCAATATTATGCTTTTGTGTTTTCCTTAGCATTACTAGATTGTAAATTCTGCATATGTTTAGTGGTTTACTTTCATTTTTTTCTTTCTTTTGAATTCTGCACAAAAAAACAAAAACAAAAAAAAAATGTTCCACTACTCTTATCAATTACAACCTCTCCTCAGCAAAATTCATAAAGCCTATTTATATTCAGAGTATTTATGAGACATGCTATTAAACAGTGATTTTTGGTTTAATCCTTTATCCAAGTGTAAGCAAACAAAGTTTACATGTGAATTATCTTCACAATTGTGCTACTTGTATATAGAGGCTAATGGCTTCACATCAATATCTGATCCAGAGTAATTTAATAATAAGGTGATACACCTTTTCACTATGGGAAATATGTGACTTTTGCATTACTTCAATTTTGGGGTCTGACTCCCACTGATGAGACCTCAGTGAAGGTCGAAACTGGTCTAGTGGTGGCCCCTCCCATAATGCATATCGTTATACATACCCAAAATGATGTGGTTTTTGCATATGCGATACTAAGGAAATTGATGCGAAGTCATTAGCCATATATACAAGTAGCACTGCTATACTTCATGCACAAACTTTGTTTGCTTACACTTGGATAAAGAATTAAACCAAGAATATAATTTCTTGACATCTTTAATGTATACATCAGTCATATTCCTACCCTCTATCGCCCTCTTATTGCCCTCTATCTTTGCATCATCAGCAAACAGCTGTATGTCACATGGTGATACATGTGAAATCCTATCCATTGTCATTAATATAAAGATGGAATAACAATGGACTAAGGACTTATCTTGTGGTACACCGCTGGTCACTTTAAATCTTGCAGACTTACCCTCTTCATACATACACCACTTTTTGATATTTCTCAGACAGCCATTCTCTTATCCACACTAATAGTTTCTAACCAAATCCCATATCCTCCAACTTATGGAATATGCTATATTCTGTCAAAAGCCTAACCAAAGTCGAAAAGTATCATGGTGTATTCATTTCCTTTGTCTGAATCAACCACAAAATTATTATAAAATAAAATGAACTCAGTGCTGATCGTTGTAAAGTGTAGATTTTTGTCAACCCATTTCTGTGTGCAAACTCTATGAACTTTTTCAAAATCTTCACCATCACTCTCCAGTGATTTTGATAAGTCAATAGTTAGATGCATTAGTCTTTGCACAATCCTTTGTGCAGTAGAATTATCATACAATCTTTCCACTCCTGTGGAATTTTCCCTGTGCTGAGACTCAGATTATACAGCCAGGTCAAAGGCACAGATATATCAGTTGAGCACTCTTTTAGCATTTGTGGGGATATCCCATGAGCCCTTATTGCCAAATTCATATTTTCTTTATACAACAGCTCTAGTATCTCTTCCTCATACGCCTGAGTTTCTTCATTAATTGTAGAAGTAGCATTGATCTCCATGTTGCATATGCTAAATTGATGATGTTTAACAAAATGGACACTTCTTAGTTGAACACTTCCTTTTGTACCTGCATACCATTCACATTCAGTGGAGTTATTCTTTCACATTCATTCTTTCTTTAACTTGCTGAGCCAGTTTCTTTTCATACTCGGACTTAGTTTTCCTTAAAATGTTTTAACTCTTCTCACCTGCACCTTGTAATTTTCAGAACTGTAATTTTAATGAAATGTAATTACATCGAAACTGTAATGGTGTATTTACAAGTTGTATCATTCTTATGCACACAGTATTCCTTTCACATCATCTTTTTCTCAAGAATCTCTTGCTCAATAAGATTGCATATCCATTTCACTCCCACCCTATTTATTCTTCAAATTCTAAGGACACATTCCAGTATTGCATCATTGATGTATTTTTAATACTTCCCATGCATTTTCAATATCCTTCCCATCTAGTAACTGATATCATTGGGATTGAACTTAGTATTCTCCTCAGTTGATAATAATTTCCTGCTTTGTAGTTCAGCACATATCTTTTTTGAATGGAACATCCATACGTCACTTCCCAGGTCAGCATAGCATGATCACTCATCATCCAGAAGCAGAAACCATCACTTCTTTAACGAAATCCCCTCACACAGTATAATCAAGTGTAGTACTCTTTGACCTTGAGTTCCTTCTGTCATATGCCTTTTAAGGAAGTTGTCTCACAACAGCTTAGTACATTCAGCTGCATTCTTTTCATGAGATTTCACTGCTACTCAATCGGTATTTGCATAATTAAAGTCACCTGTGATAATAATCATATCATTTAATCAATTAGTACTCATTAGGTTTATTTGCTGGTGTATTTCTTCATCACCAGCAGATTATCAAAGGTTTGCAACAACACACTATGATGTATTTTATCTCATTAGCCTCCATCTTACATCATATAGCTTCCAACTCACTTGTACATGGAAAATTGTTCTAATATTGCAGCCATAGCTTTCTACCATACTATTGGACTCAAATCATCCAATATTATTAATATCCCATCCCATCCTCTTCTGTCTAGTCTATTCTTCCTAAAAATACTGTATCCTTTACACTTGATACACGTTAATATATCTGCCTTAGAGTGCCTGGTCTCACTAATGCCAGTAATCTGAGGCTGCATTGAATTAACCAAGGCAACAAACTCTGCCCTCTTTTGTTTCTGATACCCCTGGTGTTTGTGTACAGACATAAATCACCTCTATGCTTTTTTGTATACTCCTTTCTGTGGTCTGCATGATACAGTTGGACAACTTTCAGATTCCTGTTTATTTCCAATGATTCAGTTATATGAACATGCACACATTTAATAAGTCCAAGCCCCCATGAGTATGCAATCATCTTTTCAGTTTATTTCCAATGATTCACTTATACGAACATAAACCCCATGAGTATGCAATCATCTTTTCAGTCACCAACTAAACATATCATTAACATAGTTACATAACTTAGTTACTCATGCCTAGATTCTCACCATTCCTTCCATCATAATCTAGTTTCCCTAATTCTCTGTATTAGGTCTCATGCCATTTTATCAGACTCCTAATACTCAACTCTATGCGATTATTGTTATTCAATATTATTACCTTATTCAGTACTTTTTTGTTTCTCCTTTTACTGCTTACCTTTCTTGTCCTTCCTATGTCTCTGTAATCACTTTTTTACTTTTTCAATTTCCTCATGATCTGTCTAATAATTTGTTTCACTTGATATTAGCAAAGTTCATTCATCTTTGATATGCATTAGTTTTTGAAATGGCATTCTATTCATTGCTCCTTGTTTACAATTTCACTATTCAGGCCAGAATTTCTTATTTTGTTGCTGCTCTGTTGATTTTGTAAGCTTTTGACAACAATTTATGATACTATTTTAATGTTGCAGTATTTCAACAAAACATCAGGAAATACCAAATACAATAAATATATGAAAATCAGAAGTAATATGCTATTACCATCAATTTCATGCTATGTATCCTGAAGGAGTGTACAAGCTACTATGACAGAACTACATGATTAAGTTTCCATTCTTGTTAATTTCTTATCAGCAATTTTTTTCCAAATTAGTCTATTACTCCAATATTGTTGTACCTAACATTTAAGTTTTCTAAGATACTTTTGAATGAATCAACCCATCTAGTTTTTGGTTTCTTCTGGATCTTTTTCTTGGCATCACACACCTGTTTTGATAATCTCTCCCTCTCCCATTCTGTTTAAGTGACCAAAACACCTTAGATTAATTCAGCTCACACATTCTTGAATGCTAACAATGTCAAGTTCCTTTCTGATGTCTTCATTTTTAATATGATTCTGCTATTAATTCTCATTATGGTATTAATGATGCCATAATGATGGCATTAATGGTTTTTTCTCAAGACTGTCATATTCAACTGACTCCCCAACCACACCAGCTTTGCTCATTCTGTTGTCTATTTCCAAATTTAATTTGCCATTTTCCCTAAAAATTGTACCCAAATAGCTGAAATGTTCCTGCCTCTTTTCATAGTTTTGGTCTTATTATTGCAGATTTTCATGCCAAATTTATTACGGTTGTTATTCAGTTTAGTTAAAGAATCCTGGAGACTTGCACTAGATTGGTTTAGGATCATAATATGAAACCATCTTCATGTACCTCCTTCAATTCTAACTGCTTACTTACAGCTTAAATAGAGACTATGTATTGCTCAATATAATGTTCCATTTGAGTGGAAAGGCTTATTATGTGTTGCAAGTACATGTTAGTTTATTTTAACGATATTGATTTCAACACAGAATGATAAGAAAATAATTAATACTGCAGAATGAGGATTAATACAAAGTGGCACATGGTTGGCGCTGGCACATCGTTCTAGAATAAATTTGTGGAATCGCTCTTTAACTTGGTGAACAGATGATAAATCTTTTTCAAAAGCAGCTAGAACTTATCACTGACCTCTTGGGAACACCATCAGTAAAAGAGATGAAATATGCCTGTGAAGGAGCTCGTGCTCATATGATGCGGAGACCACGTAAGCCTGTCTATACGACCGTTCTATATACACTGTCTTTTCAAGCCACCCATGAAACAGTGCATCTCCTAACTCAGATGCTTGTTTTCAACCCTGACAGTAGGATCTCTTGTACAAGTACCCTCACACATCCTTACCTTGATGAAGGACGATTGCGATACCATTCTTGTATGTGTCATCGTTGTCATATTACTCATGCTGGTAGGCATTTTGTTGCAGACTTTGAGAAAATAATTAATATTTATTAACTTATTAGCTGATATTTTGCTGGTGTTATATCCAGCATCTTCAGAGCACAAGAACAGTTTTTCACAGTACACAAAATGACAATTTGGTATAACAGTGGGAGCAGTTTAAAAAAAAATTGTAATGGACAACACAAGAAACTAAATTCCTAATTGGTGCCATATATGTTAGAAAAAGAGAGAAAACAAGTATTAATTAGATCTTAAAATTACTGTCTTCCAGATTTTTGGTAAATTTATACAGCCATAGTTATTGAGGTTTGGAGTACATTTTAAAGCTGCTGTTAATTCCATAAACAATCTCTCGACTTTTAATGACTTCTGTGTAACACTTTTGTTTTCTTCCATTTGATCCTGTGTGTGGGGGGGGGTATCCAGGGCATGGTCTGCTATACCTGACTTGTCACAGTGATAGTGCCAAATGTATTTTTTATGTTCACCAATGCAGATGTTAGCAGTTCTTACTGTCTGTCCATAGTAAGCCAGGTGACAAGAACAGGATCCTTCATGAACTCCTGAATGTGATAAAGAAGAGAGTTTGTCCTTAGATGAATGGATGAAAGTTGCCAATTGGACATATGGTTCAAATTTGATGCATAGCTGATATTTATTAAGCATTCTAGATATCTTTTCAGATGTGCCTTGAATGTATGGGATGGTAACAGTTTTCTGTAGTCTTATGTGATAGGCATTGGAGGGGATTTCTGGGGAGCAAGTAGTGTTTTTTCTATCCTATGGGGATTATAACCATTGGCTAAGAAAGTGTAACTCACTTACTTGATGCAAGTAAGTGAGTTCATTGGTAAGTGCATTGTCATTGGAACAGATAACTCTAGCTCTGAGAATTAGTGTGTTTAGGATACTATACTGTTAAGCTGGATGATGGTATGAATATTTATGCAAAATATCTCTATGTATGTGCAGGTTTTCTATAAACAGAAAAAGATAATGAACCATCTTGAAGCCATGTGATTAGTGTATCTAGGAAGAAAGAATGTACACAAGTCATAAGTCAGAGGTATTATTTTTAGAATCAATAGCAGCTTTAAGACATGCTCCAAACCTCAACAAATATGGCTGTATAAATTTACCAAAAATATGGGAGACAGTCATTTTAAGATCTAATTAATACTTGTTTTCTCCCTTTTTCCAACATAGATGATGACAGTTAGGACTTTATTTCATTGTGTTGTCCATTACCGTTTTTTTTAAAACTAATCCCACCGTTATACCAAATTGTTATTGTGACAAAATGTTCTTGCTCTGAAGATGCTGGGGATATACCACCAGTGAAATATCAGCTAATAAGTTAATAAATATTATTTTCTTATCAATCTGTGTTGTAATCAATACGCCAAAATAAACTAACATAATGTCTCATTTACAGCAATATAACTGTAGTGTTTTGAAGAGCTTTCCTCTTAGCACTTTGTCATATGCCTTTTCCAGATCTATAAAACTTAAATACATATCCTTGTTATATTCTCAAGATTTCACAACTATATGTGTTAAAGTGAAAATGTGATCCTGAAAACATCTTATCTGGCCTGAATCCAGCTTGTTCTTCACCAAACTTCCCTGCCACAATTTTTCTTAGCGATTTCTCAACTATACTTGAATAAATCTTGCCAGGAACATTGAGTAGGGAAGTACTTTGTAATTCTCAGATCCAGTTTTATTTCCCTTTTTATAGATGGGCACTATGAGAGCTTTACTCCAGTTATATTGAATTTGACCCTCTGACCAGGTCTTCTGAATTATGCAGTGGCCACTGTAAAACTTTTATACCTCGATATTTCAGCATTTCTGGTTGAATTTTTTCTGCTTCAAGTATGGATATTTTTGATGGTTTTTTTCTACTTGAAGTAGAAAAAGCCATCAAAGATTGCTGTTTTTTCACATAGCAATCTTTGAAAGTAATTACTTTAGACATCTAGAATATCTTTAGTTTTTATGTCACCCCTATCATCTCTGATTTCTTTCACAGTACTCTTTCCTCCATTTCTAAGCTTTTTTAATAGCCTCCAGAATATTTTGCGACCTTCTCTTTATTTATTTTCTAAATTCTTACCAAGTCTTGCCATGACTTTCATTTAGTTAGTTTTACACAGTGCTTCATTCTTACATTTTTCTCTGCATCCTCTAAGAGCACAAACTGACTTACTTGCCAGTAACTTTCGATATGCTTTCTTCTTTTCCTTGACTGCCTCTTTAACTCCCTGAGTCAACCATGGAGCTGTTTTTTCTATCCTTACTAAAAGCCTCACCACATGCTTCTCTAGTTGAACCAGTCAATGTTTTCTTCATGGTTTGCTAATAAATTTCCAAGGTTTAGTTTTTGTTTTCAAACTCTCACATTTTTTCTTGAATAATGGTTGCATGTTTGAGTCTACAGATCACCTTTGAAAGTTGCTCTACTTGGATTCGTTTTAAAACTCTCTTACACATGCTTATTTTCAATATGAAATTCAATTTTATCCTGCTGAAAACTAAATAGTGATCACTTACTATTTCAAATCCTCTGTATACTTGTGTCCTGAACTAGTGAGAAAACATCACTATCAACTACAATATAGTCAGTTATGCTTTTCTTATTTCTTGTATCTTCTCTGGAAAATTAAGTGGAGGAAGCTTGTCTTTTGTTGAAAGAAAGGTGGTGATTTTCCTGATAGGACAAATATCACATAGATGTTGAGGAGGCTTCCAAATTTTGCATTGCATCTGGATATTCCTTTAAAATAGGAAAGTGGAATACAAGATTTCTTCTTAACAGAAACTGCAATCGTTTGTTAAGAGGGTTCATTGGATGTAAGGCAATTCTTTATGTACTAAGTCATCTGTAGACATAAAGCATGGCACGATAAATTTAGGTCTTAATAGTAGAATTTTTTGACTAGGATGATGGTGTAATTTTGTATGAATATAATGGCCTGTGTGAGTTTTACTTCCAAAACACTTAGAAGTGAAGAGTGCCATCCTGTTGATGAAAAATTAGCAGGAACTGATCAGAAGTCTAATTGGTTGTTTTCTTTTCTTTCTGAAATGAACTGTATTTATTTTAGATACAAAATAGAGGAACCATTCCATATTGCAATGATATTGACATATGTATACAAAAGTAGGTTTGGGGAAAACATTGTTGAGGAGAAATTTAAAACATTCCATAGAGCAAGTGTGAGTGAAAGAGGACTTCCCACTGCCGTACTTTCAGTTTGTTGGTGCATTTTATTTTGAATAGTAAAATATCCAGACTGAATAACAAAATCAAAAAAAAAAAGTTTAATGATATCTGAAGGAAAATTTTTCTTGAGTAATTCAGTGGTATCTAATAAACAAATGTTGGCAAAGAGCAATACAATATGTAAGCTAATCATAACATCAGAAGGGCTGAAACGAGATAACAGATTTTGTTTCTGAATCCAAAATGTTCTTAATATGATGTGAGACTGGGAGATGTGCATGGAAGGTCTTGAGTTTTTGTTTTAAATCATCCGAGTTTCATCCCAGAGAGAGACATTTTCAACAAGATTATAAAGTTTATTAATCTGGCTATCACTGAGATCGGAATAGAGCAGGTTGTAAGTAAAATAGTCATGGAGTAATATGAAAATCTTGTTGTAATATTCTTTTTTTATCTTGTACAACCACTGCCTTGCCATTGTTTGCTTTAATTAATAAGGTTGTTGTTATTCTTTAAGGATTAAAAAGCTTCTAAAAACTGATGATTGGAAGAGCAGGTGCGTTAGCTTTGAAAAGAACTAACACCATGATCCAACTTAAAAAAAAAATGTTCACAAATTCACACAGGGGATAAGATGTAAAAATGAGAAAAGTCTCATTGACTATATTATAGTTGGTAGTGATGTTTTCCTACTAGTTCAGGAAACAAATATGAGGATTTGATCACTATTTATGTTTTGAGCAGGATAAAATTGAATTTCATGTTGAAAAGAAGAGTGTGTAAAAAAATATTATTGTATACAAGATAGTGTTCAAACCAATTTTAACTTACATATCTTAGAGCTGGGTTAGAAATAAAACACTTGATCAAAGACTGGAGACACGACACTGATGGGAATCGAACCCAGGTCTTTCTGATCAAAGGGCTTCATCTATATCGACTGAGCTACAGAGGCTCTAATAGAGAATCAATAGAACAATTAACATATTTCAGTTATTTAAGCACAGTTTTTAGTGAAGATAGCAAATTAAATATGGAAATAGACAACACAATTAGCCAAGCTGATATGATAGAAAGTCAACTGAATGAATTTATATGGAATAAGAGAAAAATTAGTCAAATTGCAAAATTGGCTGTATACAAGATAGTGTTCAAACCAATTTTAACTTGCATATCTAAGAGCTAGGTTAGAAATAAAACACTTGATCAAAGCCTGAAGACTACAGAGGGTTCTGAGAAAGATTAGTGGAGTGAGTAGATGGAATGAATGGCATTATCACATTAAAAATTTGGATATTAGGAAAGAACTTGTCATTGTTAGAATTCAGGAATGTGTTAGAGCTAATCTTTATAAGGAAACTTGTGGAACATTACTACACTGTTCAAACATAAACAGACATGATGGCCTATGTTTAACTCCTTATGGAAGATGGCACTTTATCAGCCTGCTGACATTTCCTTTTTTTCAAAAAAAAATTTTTTTTCCTCCAAATTGGGAATTTGCTATTACCTTGCTGAAGCTGTTGTAGCACTTTAGAATTTTATCTTTCTGTTAATTGTATGTTATATTGTGCCTGTTATTCCATTTTTAGTTGTACCAGAAATGGAACAGACATGGGAAAATTCTGTAGTTAAAATTATTGTTTAATGTAAGTTCATCATCAAATTCTTGATATTCACCCTCAGGAGGGTGTACAGGATAATACAATAGTATTACCTGAAAAAAATTAATCCATTAATAACTTCCTATCAAATTTTCCTCCAAATTACTCTCTGATTTCTCAAGACTTCAATATTGTCACATATTATCAATCCCCCAAAACCTTGGTCTTCCTCTGAGTCTTTTTCCCATCATCCTGGAAAAAAAAAACACTTGTTGTGATAATCTTTCCTTTCCCATTCTGTTTAAGTGACCATACTACCAGATTATCTCTGCTAATACATTCCTGAGAGCAAACAGCAACAAGTTTTTTCCCTAATACAAGCGTCCCTCACTTTATGCGATTAATTGGTTCTATGAAATAATCGTGTAACACGAAGTCATGTAAAGTGAGTTGAATGTAGCATGGGTGAGATAGGGGTTTCTTCAGAAGGATAAAAAAATGAAAACGTTACACCTATGAGCAAAGAGAAATTTTAATGAATGAATTATTTAAACTTATAAACAAAACACACAAATTTCATCGACACAAATTTCATTGACAAATTTCACAGTGCACAATAACCATGTTCCTGAATTACACTTAGAAATTTTGCTGGAAAGTTCTCAGCAGCAGCAACAACAACAACTCCCGCAGCCTCACCAGTCAGCTTGAGATTATGGAATCCATGTCGCATCTTGAAACATTCAAGCCACCCAGCACTTGCAGCAAAAGATTGCACTTTAGGATCAGGATCTATAGCATTCAAATCATCAAATAAACTTTTTGCTTTAGCTTGGATAATCAAGGTGGATAACAGAACAGCATGTTGATTTTCATGTTCAATCCATTGGGCCAACATCCTTTCCAATTTCTCCATAATTGGTGCCCTTATCTGTGTTATCTTAGTTGTCAACATTCTCGTCGCACTTTTACAACTTTCTTTTATTTTCTCTGCTTGATTTCTTATTGATCTTAAAGTTGATTCTGAAATTCCTGTAGCTTTGACTATGTCGACTGTGCGCTCATTACCTTTATACCTCTTTATAACTTCTAATTTTTCCTCGAGTATTATAGCTTTTCTCTGTTTTTTAGTCTTGGAAGTATTTTGATCACAATTACCTCTTTTTTCCATAATGTTTGCATTGCAGAAGACTCCAACAATTGAGATTACTAGCTCTACACCTTCTGTGAGACTGACAAGCAACACGATGCCACCTTGTCAAAGCAGTGTGCACAGAAAGTCGTGACCACGCACAGGGTGACTGTGAAATTGCTACTGGTTGCGATTTTTTTAATTAACTTTTTAAAATCGCATTATAGCGAAAACACGTAAAGTGAGAGCGCGTATAACGAAGGATACCTGTATCCTCATTTTTAATACAATACTACCAATGATATCATTCACCCCCCCTAATCTTTCTCAGAACTCTCATATAAGTAGCCTCCAGCTGATCAAGTGTTATTTTTAATCCAGCTCTCATATTCTTAAGATAAAATTGGTTCAAACACTGCCTTGTATACATCTAGTTTAGTGTTTTTGATTGATTTCTCTCTTATTCCATATTAGATTCTCCATTCAGAATGTAGTAAATGATTTTGATGTGTCTTCCCATTTTCATTGTCTTTGTCTTTTAATTGCTGAATTTCATACCTAATTTATTATAGCGATCATTTAATTTAGTCGAATCCTGCAGACTTGTACTGGATTTGCTTAGGAGTATAACATTACCTGCATAAATTAAAGAGCTCAAATTAACATCAGTTTTGATATCATGTTTAATGCCATGTTTCTTCATAATGTGATCCATATAGATGATGAATGTTGTCTCATCTTCTTGTACCTCCTTCAATTCTAACTGCTGACCTTTATCTCAAATACAGACTATATTGCCCAATATAATGTCTCATTTACACCATATAATGCAGGTTTTGAGCAGCTTTTGTCTTGGCAACTTTGTTATATGCCTTTTCCAGATCTACAAAACTAGTACAGATTCTTGTTACATTTCCATGATTTTTTCATCCATTTGTCTTAAAGTGAACATCTGATCCTTTGTTTGGCTTGAATCCAGCTTATTCTTCTCTATGCTTCCCTTCCAAAATTTTTCTTGATATTTTCTCAAGTATATTTGCATAAATTTTACCAGTAACACTCAGCTAACTCGACTATATGTCTTAAACTCAAAATCTGATCCTGACAACCTCTATTTGGCCCTGAACCCAGCTTGTTCTTCACCAAGTTTCTCTTCCACGATATTTCTCAGCCTCTTTTTAAGTATTCTTGCTTAAATCTTAAGAAGAACACTCAATAGAGAAATTCCTCTGTAAATCTCACATTCAGTTTTGTTTCTCTTTTATTAGATACTATGAGAGCTTTACTCCAATCATCTGTAATTTGACCCTCTAAAGACCTTCTGAATTATGCAGTGTAGGCTGTACAAGTTTTATACCTTCATGTTTGAGCATTTCTTGTCAAATATCATCTACTCCAGTTGCTTTTCCACACTTCAGATTTTTTTGATGACTTTTCTGTATCAAGTCTTGATGTATATTCCTTAATGCATTCCTGTTGAGTGTTTTCTACCATCATGCTATCACTGCTTATTGCATTTAGCAGTCTTTCAAAGCAATCACTCCAGACTTCTAGAATATCTTTATGTTCAGTTTTCATGTCACCTTTATTATCCTTGATTCCTTTTACACTACTTTTTCATTCATTAATTGTAAACTTTTCTAATAGCCTCCAGAATATTTTGTCACGTTCTTGATATTTATTTTTCATATTCCTACCAAAGTCTTACCATGACTTTGGTTTAACTAGTTTTACAAATTCTTCACTTTCCTACATTTTTGTCTTATTCTCTCAGCATATGCTGACTGTCTCTTTTAGTTATTGTGTCTGTCCATCATGGAGATTTGCTTTTTCTATCCTTGCAGACAACCTCACCATATACCTTTCTGGCTGAATCAATCAATGTTTTCTTCTGAGTTTGCTCTCTGAGGCAGATGTCAACAAATATTCCTGTGTGTTCATAGAGAGGCAGGTCACAAGTACAAGTACACTTCATATGCACCTGGATGTGATCAAGAATAGAGTTTGTCTTCAGGTGAATGGCTGAGGATTGCTAGTTTGAAAGATGGAGTGAATGAAGTGTATATCTGGATATGTTTTCAGATGTACCCTGAATATATGGAATACAAGAGGAATACAATAGGAGACTGTACTGTTGGGCTTCATGATAGCTTGGTTGGTTGTTTGTACAAATATCTTGGATATATTGGATTTCTATAAAGAGAAAAAGATAATGAACCATTTGTAAGGTGTGATCAGTGTGTGTCCAGGAAAGACAGACAATTATTAAATTTTTTTTCTATCAGGAAGTTGATTTTTGGATGTTGGCTGTTTAAATGCAGTAAAAATATGTATCTAATGTGTCTGGACCATAATGCCAAATAGCAAACACATCACCCATAATGCAGCCAAACTACTGATTTGAAGGTGATTTCTACATTGAAGAACTGTTTTGTTCTCCTTTGTAGAAATTTACTAAACAGGGGATGGTAGAACAAAAGGAACCCATTAGTGTCCTCTCCAGACATTTGTATATTTTTCCTTTTTATGTGGAATGTATTGTAACTTGGAATGATTCAAATATATGCCTGGGAGAAATGAGATTTTATGAAATCAAGGATCTAAGATAGTAGTACATTAGTAAATGGTGAAGTGATATTGAAGCTAATCATTATGTCTAGACTTTTTCAGACTATTGTTTTTTAAATGGTTTTAAAGTGAACATTGTTTTAAAGAGCTACCTGTGGTGGTCGGAGGAGGGGCAAATGATTTTGACAACTGTTTAACAGGTTTGTATATAGGACTGTCTTCTATCAACAGTTAATCAGGCATAGGGGTATCAGGTTTGCAAATGTTTGGTGTTCCATGTATTCTGGATGACTTGACATGGAAAGGCTTGAACTTATTTGCAATTTCTTTGGGTCAAGATGCAACTTTCTTCAGTATTTAAGAACTATAATTGCTGGTGTTTAAGCTTATTGATACTCATATTTTGTTTTCAGAAAATATCAGTGTAGAAGATTTAATAACTGTTTAATTATTAGGTCTGAAAAGCGAGGAAGTGGAAGAATTCATTATAACTAATTAATAACAGAAACATTTACGTTAATTTAATTATTTTTATTTGTAGAATTTTCAGCTATATTTCATAGCTATTATCAATGCAATTATAGGAAAAAAATCACAAAAAAGAGGATAGCAATTCATTTGAAAGCATGTGATATTATATACACTATCAACTGCAGGAGAATAGTCTATCTGCATAAAAGATATACAAAATTGGGTCAAGATGCAACTTTCTTCAGTAATTTAAGAACTCTAATTTCTGGTGTTTAAACTTATTGATACTCTTATTTTGTTTTCAGAAAATATCAGTGTAGAAGATTTAATAACTGTTTAATTATTAGATCTCAAAAGCGAGACATTAGTGGAAGAATTCATTATAACTAATTAATATCAGAAACATTTATGTTAATTTAATTATTTTTATTTGTAGAATTTTCAGCTATATTTCATAGCTATTATCAATACAATTATAGGAAAAAAATCACAAAAAACAGAATAGCAATTCATTTGAAAGCATGTGATATTATATGCACTATCAACTGCAGGGGAATAACTCTATCTGAATAAAAGATATACAAAATAAATGACAATCAAATAATTTAGTTAATAAGTTATTTTTAAATATAAAGAATGAATTAATTACAAATTAAGGAACACATATGAATATTAGTCAGCATAACTTCCCCAAATTGAGAAAGTTTTTGGCAGTTGTTTTTGTTCAGATTTGTATTGTGAAACCTCACAGCTTTCTTGTACAGTCTTTCTAGAAGAAAATAACTCTTGTGTAACACTTTGGTTTTGTTCCACCGAATCCCGTGTCTGTAGATAATACTTGGCTTGCTGAACCTTCTACATTGGGTTCTTTAAGTTAAATATATTCTTGATGTTCTTCTAGATGAATTTCTGTAGAACAACCAGTCTGTCCATAAGAACATAAGCTGCAAGAGCAGGGAATTCTATAAACGCCAAGATAAGAAGAGGAGGATATTTGTCTTTAAGAGAGATAAGGAAGTTTACAAACTTGGTGGAAAGAGACTTGTAAGTTAATCTGTCAAAGTAGTCATGCTATTTTTTCTGAAAGTCCTTTAACATATGGAATACAAATGCTGGTAACTTCTTCATGAGACGAGTTAAGATGACAGCTATAATTATTGATTATTTATCGATAGTTTTTGTATTACAACCATTAAAGATCAAGATAGCTCTGGTAATAAACATTCTTTGTTTAGAAGAGAATCTATAAGAATATAGTTTTATGAGCTCTGTGTACTAGAGATTTGACTACACCATATTTCTGACAAGGGTAATGATGTGGGTTAGAATCATTGTATTTACCAGTATGAGTTTGTTTTCTATATATTGAGAACTGTAGATTCCCATTTGGTTGATGTAGAATGAAAATATTCAGAAAAAGAAGACAATGCTATCTTCTAATTGCTGGCTTGGTTGGCCGAGTGGTTAACGCTTAGCCAAAAGGCTGCAGGTTTTGAATCCCGCCATGGGCATGGATGTTTGTGATTGTCTGTGAAAATACTAGTGGTGGTGGCGGACAGTAGATGCCGTTGGTGTAGTTGTGGTTTATAGTAGTTGGTGGAGACAGAGAGCTGTAGAGTAGGTGCCCTCCCTTGATGAATCTTTGGATTCCCCTAGAGGTGTCATGTAATAATAATAATAATCCAAAGGTAAATTTGATTCTTGGGTTTATTGAATTAATTTTTTTCAAGAAATTCATGAAGATTGGACAAGGAGGAGTTCCATACAGCAGAAGCATCATTAACATATCTGTACTAAATCAATTGTAAATATTTGTTCAAAATGTTCTGCAAAGTAATTAGCTAAAGTTGGAGAAATGGGAGACTTTGTGGCTGTTCCTTCTATCTATTTGTACAATTTATTATGGTAGCTAAAATATCCTGAATTAAAAACAGATTAAAATTATTTTACAATGCCAGGAGGAAAGTCATTGCAAAGTAATTCAGTCGTATCTGTCAGAGTGATTTTTTTTTCAAGAGATATTGACAATTTATTTTTTTTTACATAAGCATTTAACTATGATTTAAATCATCTTCAGCTTGGTTTACAATAATATTCAAAACTTATAAAACTGATTTCTTATTCAACATCAGAGATGGGCATATGTTATTGTAAAATTTCAAGAATTTTATAAAATCCAAAAGATAAAACAAAAGAAAAATAGAAGTTTCCCAAATGAGAAGCAGCTTGATGCAACTGCTTTTTTTCTTTTTTTCTTTCTTTTTTTTTTTTTTTTTTGAGATAGGTGTAGTTTGTAAGGACTGAAGCAGATAAAAGGAAAGTCCCTATATTTATGCTTGCTTTGCTGGTGTAAGATGGTCTTTATATAGTGGATCCAATGTTGGGTATTCAAGGCAATATTTGGAGGCTATGATAATTCGACATTCCCAATTGTTAAAGAAATTCTCAGTACTGGAGAAACCTTATAGAGATCTTATATTTGTGTTTGCTTAAGAGCTGTAAACAAAGTGCCCAAGTCTGTTAAACTTTCACTTTGTAACATTGAAGAACTTCTGGCCACTTTACATATTGCTAAAGTATTCTCAAAGTTAGACCTTAAGGTTTATTCATGGGATGAAGAAACAGTCAAAAGGCTAAAAGCTAATCATGCTTTTCCTCCAAGACTGTATTATCTTCCTAAATTACATAGAGAAAATGCGGTGTTAAGACCTATTATAAACTGCATGGAATGCCCTACTTATAAACTCTCACCTATCTAACTTTCTCTCTGCATTTACAGGAAACTGTTTCTTTCATAAAAAATTCAATAGATTTTAAGAATAATATTTCAGGATTAACCTTACAACCCACAGATCTTCTAGTAAGTTTTGCTGTAGTCTCGTTCTTTACAAATATCCCTCTGAGATATATGACTGAATTACTTTGTAGTAACTTTCCTCCTGACACTGTAAAATTATTTGACTCTGTATTATTTTGACTCATTAATTCAGGATTTAAAAGTTATTTTCTTCTGAATTGACAAAGAAAGCTGTGAAGCATACATTCACAATCAAAACTTTAAAAAATGATTGTCTTAAACTTTCTCAATTTTGAGAAGTTATACTGACTAATACTCACCATTCATGTGTTCTGTAAATTGTAATTAATTGCTGAAATAAAAGCCAACAGGCTTCACTGAAGTGAAGCCTGTTGGCTCTTCTTTCAGTAATTGCATTTGTGCACCTTTTGGCAACTCATACAGTAAAGAAATAAGCTCTGACTATTGAAACCTTAGTATTACATCTAGGTCTACCTACTCACTGATAAGACCTCAAAAAAAGGTCGAAACCAGTCTGGGTAGTGACCTTCTCTCATAACGTAGAACAGTAATACATCTCCTAGGAGCTGTGTTTTACATTATGGGAAAATATTAAGGACAGTGATCGGTGCTTGCTCCACCTTTACTACAAGTTGCCCTGGCATTGCACTACCAGGCATTGGCTTACACTTGGACTCACTGAACTTTATATAATTTTCTATATTCGGCTAAGAAATAATGTGGTATTCAATATCCACTTAATTTTATGTAATTAATTAATTTTATATTTAAAAATATTTTATTAATTAATTTATTTTAATGCAATTTATTTTTGGGTATCTGTGGGTTTCAATTGAATTGATGTTCTCTTTTTTGTAATTGTATTGATAATGGCTATGAAACATAGCTGAAAATTCTACAAATAAAAATAATTAAATTAACATGTTTCCATTATTAATTAGTTATGTTGTTCAGTTATTAATTCCGATATTCAACAAAGTTAAATCGCCATCTTCAGAGGAACTGTACAGCAGTATAGACGCATGCAGGCAATACATCAGTAAGTTAAACTGAGAAAAGAGGATAAACACAAGGAGACCTGCAGTCCTGAATAACACCATTTATTGAGTTTGAGATTGTTTGCTCTGCCATTATGCTGATTATCTGTGGATAAGAGTTTCCCAAATGAGAAGCAGCTTGATGCAACTACTTTTTTTTTTTTTTTTTTTTGAGATAGGTGTAGTTTGTAAGGACTGAAGCAGATAAAAGGAAAGTCTCTATATTTATGCTTGCTTTGCTGGTGTAAGATGGTCTTTTTCTAGTGGATCCTATGTTGGGTATTCAAGGCAATATTTGGAGGCTATGATAATTCGGCATTCCCAATTGTTAAAGAAATTCTCAGTACTGGAGAAACTTTATAGAGATCTTATATTTGTGCTTGACTTAAGAGCCGTAAACAAAGTGCCTAAGTCTGTTAATTTTTCACTTTGTAACATTGAAGAACTTTTGGCCACTTTACATATTGCTGAAGTGTTCTCAAGGTTAGACCTTAATAATGCTGCTATCAGATCCTTTGAGAAAGGGAGATAGGAAGTATTCTGCATTTTCTATACCTCAGTCCAAGTACAAATTAACCAGATTACTATTTGGAACAAAAATTCAGTGCAGTCATTTCAGGCAATAATGCCCAGAATTTTTTCCTCTATTCTCCTATCAGTGAGCACATCTGGCATTATAATGTCACCACCTAGATGGTACACCCTTGCAGTATGTTTACTCAGTAATTCAACTGTTTGGTTTGGTTCTGTTATTATCTCCCCACCATCAGCAGTTTTTTAAAGTCACCCTTTCATAGTCATTCCTTTTTTTACTTGTCACATAGCAGAAGAACTCTTTATAGTTTCTTTTGGCCTCATCAGCCAGCTTTCTCTCATAATTAGCTTCAGCCTTCCTTACCATGATCAGCATAACCTATGCTGATCACCTTTTTCTTTATAATCTTTCCACAACCTTTTGTGTGCTACTTCTGCTTAATGAAGCTATTCATCCATCCAACTACCTGATTTATCCTTTTGATTCAAACGCTCCTTGACCACCATCTCCCCCCCCCCCCCCCCCCAATTCTTATGCCATGGCTCTGCTGAAAGAGATAACTCCTCAAATTGTCATAATCACCTACTTTTAATTCCACATATATCTCTTCTTAATAGAAAATTCAGCATACCTCACAATCTCCCAGGTCAAGACTATATGATCACTTTCTCCAAGTGGAAGAAGCATAGCTAGATTGGTTAGTGTTAAGTTTTCTGATTAATGATCAGATCCAACTCTTGAACCTTGTGTTCCCTCCATTACATGTTGCTTCAGGTAATTATGCCTCAGCATCTATATAAGCCCCCCCCCTTTTCACCCCACAGCCTTCCTTACACCTTGTGTTACTTAGCCCACTAAAGTTAGCCTCAGGTGTTACATTTTGCATCATGTGATCACTACCCCACTTGCTAATCTCAAGGTTTCCTGGATCCATGTTCACCTGCATTTCCCCTAAACATTCTAGTTTCCCTGACTTTTGTACTTCGAAACTTTCATTGAGCAACACTTTCTAGAGACTCCTCCAAATCCATTTAGAATGCAAGCCATCATACACTTTATATAAATCCTTCCTTCCATCAAACTCTCTCCACAAGTCCACAAACTCCACACACATTCTTCCTGCACAATTTGCACACCAACTCTCATTTGCAATCATTGCTCTCTGTCTCAGTTTGCCTGTATCACACCATAGCAATAGACTCAACTTTTATTTTCTCACTTCTTTTTTCACATGCACTTACAACTCTTTCATGTCTTCTCACATACCACACTTGCCACCTGCTAAATCATTTGTACCAGCCAAAATAAATTTCACCTTAATTCTGTGCATAATTTTGTCACACTCTCCTCAAGGACACCTCATATCAATGAAATATATGGAAGGGATCATTCCTTTTGCTTTTCAGTATATTAGAGAACATTCTTCTTCTTCACAGCTGCCACAATTGAAAATTAATGAGGATGACTGGAATTTCTGTTTTTGACTTGCTGAATTTAACCCTGCTAAGTTAGCCAAACAGCTGTCAAGGAAGTAGTGATGTACATGACAGATTTTACTGTACATGAAAGATTAAGACAGCTTGGGATATATTTTGTAGATTACTTCATGGCATCTGGCCTCAGCTTTTAAATGTACTGGGACCAAATCACATTGTTACATTAGGTGCTAATATTCCAAAAGGAATCATGGACCCTATAACTAAACCAGCAGTGTCAGATTTATAAATTCTGGCAAATGAACCATGGATATAATGTATGCAATTCTTCAATTCTGGTACATGATGGATATGTACCTGCTGAACCCAGATCAGTTGCTGACCTCAGCGAGGATTTTGTTGAACATCAGCACCACTATCATATATTTCTGAATTTCTAATCAAATAAATACAAAATTTCCTGACTTTCCAATCCTCAGATAAAATACAACAGCAGCTTAATTTCTTTTTGAATGTCCCAGAACCATAAAATTACTAATTTATTAAGAACAGAAATGACCTTTCCCCTCAACACTCAATATAACTATTTTAGAGATCAGTCAACATTAGATCATTTGGTTTGTCTGAAATCATTCTCAGAGATACATTACTGAAACATGAAAATATGGTGTCAGTTTTGTTTGTCATGGGAGAAAGAAAAAAAGATTATATAACAGCCTAAAGATATAATATTTTATCCATCCTTTATAATCTCAGTCTCAGAGGACATCTTCCCCTTTTTATTAAAATTTTCCCATTCATCTGAACTTTTCAAATTCAACTGGAATCGCATTTTCTCAGCCATACTGCCAAAGTGTTCCCTAAAAATCTGTCTTTAGTATAAGGCCTTTCACTGTCAGTGTTAATGCCAACAACTTTCTTCAATTTAGACAGTGTCTTGCCTATTATATATATATAGAAAGGCTATTCTATCATTAGCTGCTAATAGACTCAGATTTTTAATTGGAAAAAAATGTCTGTGTACAATTTTTCTGAAAACAAAGTTTTTGTCCTGGTGCAGAATTAAGGCAATGGCAAATTAATATATCATTTCCAATTGAAGGCGAGTTCCTGGAACTCATTTTTGAAAAAAAAAGAAACTTGCATTTCTTGCAGACATTATTAAACTAAGAGCAAAATGCAATAGAGCACTGAAAACATCTTCTATAGAAGATCAGTGTACTCTGGTGTTTATATCTTGCTTTGTCTGTTCAAAAGCTAGATTACCTAACTTAGTCTAGCTTTGAGTATATCTGTTTGCATGAGAGTATACCCTTCAAGGATTGGATCCTGTCCACCATCAGGGAATGTGAATAGCAGCTGGTGCATTTCTTGACCTAGCTATGCTAGGTCACAACTATTGTCACTCGTCGTCTGACCATCCTATGTGACTAGCATTTTTTTCCTTATATTGCAAAGTTCAGTACACTGTGTTAGACTCTCATTCAGTGCTTGTCAAAGAGATTATACAAACTCTTGCATTGCGATAGATAACTTTGTTTACAAAAACCATGGCTTTTCACCTTTGTAGGTTGATATTCTGCCATGCTGAGAGGCAGCATGGAAGTTTTTTTTTATTGGAATTTTAAGGAAGTCACTAATGGTAGTCTCATTCAATCTGAGTTAGCCAGTCTCATATCGAAGTGCAGGATTTTCCTTTTGAAACTTTGGTTTTTGTACTGAAAAACAGACAAATTGGCCAGAAGAAAACACCTAAGTGATGTAAATATGCCAGCTCTTCTTAGCCTTAGTTGCTTCAACTGTAATTAATTCAATCAGTTTCTCACACTCTGCGCCATGTTTCTAGTGGAATAAACAAACATTTTTAAAGGATGTTCAACACAAGAGCAAACTACATGTTACAATTATCTAATGATAAAAATACCCTATGTGGAAAAAAAAAGTTTCCAGACATCCCCATTCTGCAACAAAAATGGAATATTTCAATAGATCACATCTGCCAGAATTCTTTAAAACTGTGGGTGAGCTCTTCAGATGGACAGTACTGTATATCGTCTGCTCATTAGGCATGGCCACGCATGTTGAGCTTACTGACAGGGTGCCATATTAGCAACCTGTCCATGCATGCAATTGCAGAAAAATTGCAACACCCATTGTCAACCGTTCAAGACATTATTAGTAAATGGAAATGTGGACTTACGGCTACCAAGAAACATTCAGGAAGGTTACAGAAAGGGACAAGAGAGCTCTGAAACATGTTGTTTGTGAGTGCCATCATTCATCTGCAAAAATCATTACCAAGGAATTGCAGGAGTCAGCAAGGGTGAATGTGGGCACAAAGACTGTTTGTAAGGAACTGCACAAGTTAAATTTCCATGGCCGAACTGCTGCATACAAGCCATTAATAACTCGTACAAATGCAAGTAAGCAACTTGGTTGTTGCAAAGAACATCTTCGATGGACCCTAGACCAGTGGAAACAAGTGGTATAAAGTGACGAGTCACATTATACTGTTTTTAAATCCAATGGTCATTGCTGGGTGTGGCATATGCCAGGTGAACAGTATCTGCCAGCATCATGCCAACTCTTACAGTTGGTATTGGGAGTGTTATGGTATGGACTCGGACCATTAGTGGTTGTGGATAGAAACATGAATGCCACAAAGTACCGTGACATTTTAGAAAGCTGTACTGCCTACATTTTACCAGTTTTATGGAGATTGGTCATTCTTGTTTAAGCACAAGAACGAGCCGTGCAATAAAGCACACCCCATTTCGACATGTTTGAGGATATGGGGTATACAGCAGGGGCATATATTCAAGGTGTGCTAAGTGTGTGAGTGGCACACACCCATGGAATAGCAATATCACCAATATTATATTTTTGCATTTATTCCTGTTAATGACTCCTCTGATTGTTTCCTAGCTTTGCATGATTCCTAAAATGAAACACAATATACTAATGCTTCATGAAGCATTAGTATATTGTCCAGGTATTAATAATCTGGGTGTTCGGTCACAAATACAGATGATACCTTTGAGCCCTTTGAACAGACGTACAGATGGCACAGTGGGTCAAATTCTTAGCGTTCCTTTGGTTTAAAACCACTTCAAAAGGCAAGACAGGGTGTCGCTGAGACAATAGCACCCAGAAATCAGTGGCTGTGATTGGTTATTGTGCCAGCCGATCCAATAGAATGTTGTCATTGGCCATGAGTTGCTGCTTTTGTTTTCTGATTTCATCTGTTTTGCATGCGTGAAGTATGAACTGACGTATTTAGGACACTGATTTTCTATAAATAATTTATAACTTTTTTGCCCATATTTACAATGGGAAACAGTGACTATTAAATTATTTAAGGAATTTACAACGTATACTGGAATAGTAATTAAAAGAAACTTTAATAAATATCTCCTATATTTCGGCAATGTCACTTTGCCATCTTCATGAGAACACACAACTATGAGACATGCACGCAGGCACTACAAAAAACAAATGAGCAAATATTCAAGTATATTTTTCTATTGCTCCTGCAAAGCAGTGGTCAGTTCAGACACAGAAGTTGAATGTGTTGTTCTAACTCGAATCTAACTCTCTTTCATCACAAAGGGCCCCCCTATAGGACTGAGATCGAAGCTCTGAGCTGGCACCTCCAAATTCTGTACAACAGTGGTGTCATGTGTCCATGTAGGTTGGGTGTACTGTTATGTAGCTTTCGATTTGACCATATGATTTCATTTACTTTTTGTAGTGCCTGCGTGAACGTGTCATAGTTGTATGTTCCCATGAAGATGACAATGTGACATTTCCAAAATATAGGAGGTATTTATTAAAGTTTCTTTTAATTAATATTCCAGTATACGTTGTAAATTCCTTAAATAATTTAATAGTCATGTGTTACCAACATATAAGTCTGTCTACAAGAATGAGAAACAGTGTTGATGCTACTGAATGTCCCATTTTCTGCCTGAGCTTTTGCAGATTGTATGATTATAGTTGAAGGAGGTTGGAACTTGTGTATAAATAAGTAAACAAGTGATTACTTTTTTCTATGTCTGTGCTTATTATATGGCTGTATTTAAAAATCGTATCAAAATTCAAATTATCCATGTCTCACTCTAGTATTCGCCAGTGATAATATAATCTCACCAAAAAGCATAAATCCTTTGTGCTTCTCACATAATGCATGCATGAAGTATAGCTAATCTTCATTTGACCTTTATGCTCTCCATATTTAAATTTATATTAATTGATAAATTAGTATTCCAAGTTTTCCTACAATTAATTACATTGGACCAATTAAGATTAGCACTGATGCCCTGTGCATCAGTGCACTCTTAAAAGTTTCCTACATCATTAAAAATGAAATCATATGGTCAAATCGAAAGCCACATGACAGCACACCCAACCTAAATGGGCATGTGATGCCACTCTTGTACAGAATTTGGAGTTGCCAGCTCTGAGCCTCGATCTCAGTCTTGTAGAGGCCCTTTTTGATGAAATTAAACATCAGATTCGAGGTAGAACGACACGTTGAACTTCTGTGTCTGAACTGACCAGTGCTTTGCAGGAGGAATAGAAAAATATACCTGTTACTAGCATTTCACTGAGCGTGCTAAGGATAATGCATAATGTAATTGTGGCCAAAGGTAGGCCAACTCCTTATTGATTGAATAAATGCAGTAGTGTCCAAACACACTTGTCTGGACACATTTTTACACGTAGGGTACAAACAGTAGATGTTGTGCATCCTGAACCATATGTAAGAGAGGATCAAATCTTGTTGAAATTTCTGCTGAATTGTGGACATTGAATCGTCTCTGAGGCTACTTTTAATTTATGGATGTGCATCCATTAGTTTTAAAGGTGTTATTAACTATATAATTGGAAGTGGTTTTAGTTGAGGAGCTTATCAAGTATGCTGGGGAATTTAACCATGCAACCGACCAAGATGTATATATATGTCCAGGTTACCATGGATGCAAAGTGCATATTAAAATTGTAATACCATTGATATTACATTGAAATATATGATGGATACGAAGTGTAGAGGAGTGATGTATTTTATCCATATTGACAGCGACATGGTTAATTTGATTAAAGACATTATATTCCATTGACTTAAAATATACAGCGATGTTAATTTGTTGTCACAGTAACTAATGATAGTCATTTGGACTATTATTGCCTCAGAACAATGGTTCTTAAGCTGCAATTTGCCAAAAAATCTCACAAAAGAAAAAAATTTTTTATAGGATTTCCAAATAAATTTCATAATAGCTCAAACAAATTTTGCTAGCCAGATTAGTTGAGTGTATAGCATACTTGCTCTCTAGTGAACAATCTGCTGGTTCAAAAGTATGTGAATGTCTATAGGTAGGAGATCAGTTTCATTTCCCAGCTTGAGACCATTAGCCTTCGTATTGGACACCTGAAGTGGCTTGAAGAAGTTCCGTGTTAGGTGTCCAGAGCAGGGTTTCTAGATTACATAAATTTTTAAAAAAATAAAAAATTAAAAAAATCTCTTAGACCACTCATGATACTAATGTATTATAGGTTTTAAAACTTTTTGTGGGTCGAAGTCACATAAAAAATATATATATATATATATATATATATATATGTTACGGTTAAAGTGATAAATCCGGTTAAAGTGAATAATTTATGAGAATTAATCACTTTAACCGGTTAAAGTGAATAATTCCTAGAGGAGTCTGGTACATATAATAAAAAGATGTTTATAGGTTTTATATATAGGTTTTCATTCTCAATAGAAATTATAACAGCTTAGTTTAGGTTAGTTTATAATGAAAAAAGTAAGGAAAGTACTTCTTTTGCACTCAATGAAATCAGAAATCATTATAAACTAACCTAAACTAACCTAACCTTTATTGGTTAGGTTAGTTTATAATAAAAAAGGTAAGGAAAGTACTTCTTTTGCACTCAATGAAATCAGAAATCAATATAAAGTAACCTAACCTAAACTAAGTTATGGTTAGGTTACTATTGGATGTCGCATGTCGAACCAGAGTGTGATTGTAATTTGTTGTGGGCAGATTAATGGGGATGAAAGATAAACGTTGTTGTGGGCCGAGCTTAATGATTGCGGGCAGATAAATGGGGATAACAAATAAAAGTTGTTGTGGGCAGATGAACGGGGTTAATAGATAAATCAGAGAGGAACTGATCAGTGTTTTCCTCCATTGATGAGGAAAGAGGTACAGCAACGATTTATCTATTATCCCCCATTCATCTGCCCATAACAACTTTTTTATTTGTTATTCCCATTTATCTGCCCGCAATCATTAAGCTCAGCCCACAACAACGTTTATCTTTTATCCCCATTAATCTGCCCATGACAAACTACAACTACACTCTGGTTAAACATCCAGGTTAGTTTAGGTTATAATGATTTCTGTTTTCAATGAGTGCAACAGAAGTACTTTCCTTACTTTTTTTCATTATAAACTAACCTAACCTACACTGTTATAATTTCTATTGAGAATGTATACCGGACCGGTGCCTAGTATTTTTCTTGTGTGTGCGATTAATGTTCGATGCCTTTCCAAAATCGTTTTTTTTTTTTTTTTTTTGAATAAAGTGTGAATAAAATGAACAGGAAATGAAAAACAAATGAAAACCGTTTTACAGTATAATGTTACCTATGGATTAGTCCTTCTTATACAAATGTTTTTTACACGGAACTCAACAATTAATCATAAGTTGATTTACGATACATCAAAAAAATAAAGAACTATTTTAGGTATATTTTCGTAAATTTAATCAAAAATTACAGTGATATAATCGGGTCCAGGATACAATTCCAGAATTTATTTGTTCGTTTCCGGGAAGATCTGAAGGGGCCCGAACGGAAGACGACGTACATTCATAATTATATGTACCATTCATTGTTCGTTTAAACTCTTATCTCATATTTTTTTGACATCATTTAGGCACCTTTTCTTCTGCGGCACCTGTGTATATTGCACACTTCGCACATGCCACCAGCCGGGCCTACCTATAAACATATTTTTATTACATTTACTAGACTCCTCTAGAAATTATTCACTTTAACCAGTTAAAGTGATTAATTCTAATTATTCACTTTAACCGGTTATTATTAATAATAACTGAATTTATCACTTTAACCGTAACATATATATAAAATTTCCTCATTTATATTAATTCTGATTATGTCTACAGGTACGATTGTTGTCTGAAAAGTTCTCACCCTAACAATGAAAAACCGAATTTATAATTTAAAAAGAAATTTTTTTTTTTTAAAACATAATCTCCCTTAAAATGAATACATTTATTCCAGTGATGCTCCAGCACCATTATCCTGTCCCTATAGTGTTTCTCAGTATGATCTGCAAAATCGCCTCTTGATTCGAAGAAAAACACTGACCACCATGGAAGAGTTTTAGTTTTGGGAAGAGATAGAAGTCAAAGGGAGCCATATCTGGGAAATAGGGTGAATGTTCCAACAATTCATAATGAAGATTCTGTAATTTTCCCATTTCCAAAACATCTTTGTGGTGCAGGTGCATTGTCCTGATGAAAGGTTATTTTTTTCTTCTGCAAACCAAGTCTTTACTCACGAATATTTTCGACTATTCTGGTTAAAAGATCAGAATAATATTCCCGGTTATTATTTTACCCTCTTCAAGATAATCAATAAACAAAATACATTTAGCATCCCAAAACACCAATGCCGTGACCTTTCCTGCTGATGGAACCGAATGTCTTCTTTGGCACTGAACAACCGGCTTCTGTCCACTGTTTTCACTGCTGTTTGGATTCTGGTGTGTAATGGTGAATCCAAGTCTCATCCATAGTAATAAATCGACGCACAAAATCAGTTTTTTTCTTGTTAAAACGCTCCAAGCACTGTTCGGAGATTTTCATGCGAGTGCGTTTTGGATCTGTGTTTCGATCTGCCACGCTTGCTCATCTGCTGTGAGCAAGCGTCGCACTCATCTTGCGCAACGCTTTTTCCTTTGCAATTCTTCATGCAAAATATATCCTACACGTTCTTTTGAACTGCCTATAGTCTCAGCAATTTAATGCACTTTGACTCGCCGGTCATCCAGTACCATATCGTGCACTTGATCAATGATTTCTGGTGTTGTTACACTTTTTGGACGTCCTTCACATGGATCATCTTCAAGGCTGGTATGGCCATGTTTAAAGTCGGCAGCCCATTTCTTAATTGTTGAAAACGAAGGAGAAGAATGCTCATAAACTTTAATGAACTTTGAATGAATATCTTTTGGCGTTAAACTTTCTTTTACAAAGAATTTTGTGACCGCATGATAATCAATTTTATCCATTTCAAGGGATACAGACAACTTGCAATTTCAAATGGATGCTTATGACAGATGTACCAACTTAGGAGAAAAAAAAAAATCATGCCAATAGTGTTGCCATGTATGGTCGAGGCTGAGAACTTTTCAGACCAACCTCATATATACATATTTCTGACAGTAGTACTTCTATGTTCAACAAATATTGGCTCCTGAAAATACTTTTATTTATTATAAAAGTATTTTATAATAAATAAAATATTAATAAATATAATAAATAAAATTAAAATATAATGTTCTGAAAACACATTAGTGCCACTCACATCTCACTTTTTGGATTTATTTTATTTCTTATGATAGACTTTATGTAACTGTAATATGTAATGCTGAAAGTAATCTGTCTAATGCCATTCTTCCTGGTGAATAAGCTTCCATAACTCAGTCAGTATCAACAATGAAAGAAAACTCAGTTCAAATCCCATCTTGAATGCAAAGAATATTTATTGCCTTTTCAGCTGATGGTTAGTTAGCAGGGCTTATATAGAGGTGGTTGGGTTTCCTCCCAAAAATTCATGTTTTTCATCCTGCTAATATGTTAACAGTCAGAACAACATGCACAATTTACAGACATAGCAGACAACACAAATTGGATTAACCACCCCTTTCATAAGCAGTATGTACGTGTCTAAGTAGTCAAGTTACTTGATCCTGATAGGCTGTTGAACTTCATATGAAATGGGAAGATCCAATTGTCCACAGCGATATTAAATCATATCCATGCGATGTTAATAATACTCACTGAACATAATTTTCAACCCATATTATTGCCTTTTGTTTGAAATGATATGTAAGCCAGCTTGGTTGCCCAAGTGGTTAGCATGGATATTGGTAAGCTTTGACATCACCCTCATTGTTTACCAATATTCCCTTAAATAACACCTTAATAGTCTTAAAAGGTTTTTCCTTCAGCTATATTAGATCTCCTTTCCTTTGCCATCAATTCTGGCTATTTTTCTTAGAAGAACAAAATTTACAGACATACAGAAGGAACTGCTATGGTCTCTCCCCCCCCCCCCCACACCTCTTGCAATTTTTACATGGAAAATTTTCAGAAAGAAGCTATAGACTCAGCCCTTCTCACACCTTCTATTTGTCTAAGATATCATCAAATTCCTGATATATACCCTCAATGGGTGTACAGGATATGATAGTACTACATGAAATATTACATCATTACTAATTTCATATCTACAATTTTCCTCCAAATTAGTCTGTTAAATGTCAAGACTCCAGTATTATCAGGTCTTATATTTCTGTCTTCTAAAGCACTTTTTACTGTATCAATCCACCTATATCTTGGTCTTCCTCTGAGTCTTTTTCCTGCCAGCCTGGCAGAGAACACTTGTTTTGCTAATCTTTCCTCTCCCATTCTGCTTAAGTGACCATACCACCTGAGATTAGCTCTGCTAATGCATTCCTGAATGCTGACAATATCAAGTTCTTTCCTAATATCCTCATTTTTAATATGATATTGCCATTGATGCCATCTGTTCATGCCCTTAAACTTTTTCAGGAATCTCATATCTGCTGTCTCTAGTCTTTGGTCAAGTGTTTTACTTTTAACCCAGCTCTCAGATCCATAAGTTAAAATTGGTTTAAACACTGTCTTGTATACAGCTAATTTTTATCTTATTCCATATACATTTATTCAGTTGTCTTCCTACCATACCAGCTTTGTTGATTCTGTTGTCTATTTCCATATTTAACTTAACATCTTCACTAAAAATCGTGACTAAGTAGCTGAAATGTTTTACTTGTTCTATAAGTTCTCCATTCACAGTGCAGTTGATATTTTCAATGTTTCTGCCTATTTTCATTGTCTTTGTCTTTTTAATGCTGACCTTCATACCATATCTATTACAACAGTTATTTAATTTAGTCAGGGAATCTTGCAGACTTGTAGTGGATTTATTTAGAAGTATAACATCATCCGCATAAAGCAAAGAGCTGAGATTAACACCCCTCCAATTTTGATATCAGGTTTAATACCACTTTCCTTCATAATGTGAGCCATATAGATAATTAATAAGAGAAGGGATAATGTATCCTTGTCTGATACCAGATTTAACATTAAACCATCTTCCTGTACTTCCTTCAATTCTAACTGCTGACTTACAACTCAGATAAAGACTAAGTATTGCTTGATATAATGCCCCATTGATACCATATAACTGTAGCGTTTAGAATAGCTTCTGTCTTGGCACCTTGTCATATGCCTTTTCCAGATCTACAAAGCTTAAATTCAGATCTTTGTTATGTTCCCATGATGTCTCAACTATCTGTTGTAAAGTGAAAATCTGATTCTGACAGCCTCTATTTGGCCTGAATCCAGCTTGTTCTTCACCAAGCTTCTCTTAAACAATCCTTCTCAACCGTTTCTCAAGTATACTTGCATATATCTTACCAAGAACACTCAGTAATGAAATGCCTCTGTATTTTCTCACATTCAGTTTTATTTCCCTTTTTATATATGGTACTATGAGAGCTCTACTCCAATTATCTGGAATTCATCCCTCTGTCCAACCTGAACAATGCAGTGCAGCCACTGTATGATTTTTATACCTCCATACTTGAGCATTTCTGGTCGAATATCATCAACTCCTGCTGCCTTTCCACATTTCAGGCTTTTGGTGGCTTTTTCTACTCTTCAAGTATGAATATGTATTCCTGACTGCATGGCTAGTCAGTGTTTTTTACTACTGTGCTATCATCACTGCTTGTTTCATTTAGCAATTTTTCAAAGTAATTACTCCATGCTTCAAGGATATCTGTTTCTCCTGTTTTTCATGTCACCTTTATCACCTCTAGTTCCTTTTACAGCACTGTTTCCTCCATTTCTGAGCTTCTCACCAACCTCCAGAATATCTTGCCACCTTCTTGATATTTATTTTCTATGTTCTTGCTGAAGTCCTCCCTTGACTTTTGTTTAGCCAGTTTTACACAGTGTTTAGCTTTCTTACATTTGTCTCTGTATTCTCTAAGAGCACAAACTGACTTATTTGCCAGCAACTTTTGATATGCTTTCTTCTTTTCCTTCACTGCCTCTTTAACTTCCTGTGTCCACCATGGAGTTCTAATTTTTCTATCCTTGCACACAACCTCACAACATGCCTCTCTGGCTGAATCAATCAATGTTTTCTTCAGGGCTTGCCACTGAATCTGCAAGGTTTGGTTCCTGTTCTGAGACTCTTTCATTTTTTCTTGAATAATATTTGTGTATTTTAGTCTACAGTTCACATCTGAGAGATGCTCAACTTTTATTCACTTTAAAACTTTCTTACATGTTATTCTTTTCAATATAAAATTCAATTTTATCCTGCTCAAGACTAAATGGTGATCACTTCCAATTTCAAATCCTCTGTACACTCTGGTGTCCTGCACAAGGGAGAAACACATCACTATCAACAATAGCATAGTGAATGAGACTTTTCTTATTCCTTGCCTCTTCTCTCCATGTGAATTAGTGCACATTTTCATGTTGGAACATTGTGTTAGTAATAACCAGTCCATGTCCCGAGCAGAAATCCAACAGGTATTTGCCAATATTATTAGCTTTGCTCTTTTCTCCAAATTTCCCCAAAATATATGTCTGACAATCATTTCATACTCTGCTATTTAGATCCCCAACAAGGACCAACTTTTCCTTTTTTATAGTGTCAGTTGCTTTCTCTAAAGCCTCAAAAAATTCCTCCACTTCTACCTTAGTAGAACCTTCTGTGGGACCATAGGCACATATAAGTCTCATTATCTAGTTCCCCATGAGACTGCCTGCCATTCAAGAAGATTAGCCTCGTATTTAGTGTTGAATACTATGGCTACTCCTTCTTTTCCTTGATTGTCATTGCCTGAATATAACATTTTGTATTTATTGCTCAGAAAGATCTCACCAGTTTTTGCCTTTGTTGTTTCAGTCACCCCTGTTATGTTGATCTGGTACTTATCAATTCCTTAGCTAGCTCCATTTCTTTGCCATTCAGGCTTCTTATGTTGATAGTACCGATCTTGAACTTTAGTAATGTTGAGTTGGGATAAGTTTTGGGATTTGTTCCAGTAGCTGACTTTTTGCTGTTTACTCTGGTTCCCTGGCAAAAACAACGGGGGCCTTGTTTTTGGGATTTGTTCCAGTAGCTGACTTTTTGCTGTTTACTCTGGTTCCCTGGCGAAAACAACGGGTCCTTGTTTAACTGCGCGACCCCAGCCGGCACGAAATTCTGTCATGTTGTACCATTATTTGAAATTTTGGTTTAAGCCAATAAGAATACAATTTAGTTGACTAAATCCCAGATTGTTGTTTTAAGGATACTTGCGACATAAGACTGAATTATATAATCACGTAATCACAAGAAAGATATTTATTTAACCAAATATTTCGGTCTGGAAATAGCAGACCATCGTCGGTGGTATTACAAGAACAGTTTAAAAAATATACAAGCTAGAATACTAACAATAGATCGTTGAAATTAGAACAAAATTTTCTACTTCAAAATATTTCGTTTCATACTTAGTGATATAACATCACGCGGCATGTTCTAATTTCAACGATCTATTGTTAGTATTCTAGCTTGTATATTTTTTAAACTGTTCTTGTAATACCACCGACGATGGTCTGCTATTTCCAGACCGAAATATTTGGTTAAATAAATATCTTTCTTGTGATTACGTGATTATATAATTTAAATCCCAGATTGCCAGCCCATCTTCATGCGTTCGATCGAGGTAGATATCTAACAGGGTGCACCACGAGAAGGTGAGGATTGGACATTTAGTCAGAAGCCCTGGTCAGTTCTCCCATTCCTTTGAATTCTATGTGGAGGTCTCCTCTCAGTTATATAGCTTTGACCTTTAAGCACCCCTAGCTAAGATATGTGGATGATATATTCTTAATTTGGCCTCATTGCCGAAACACATTAGACTCCTTCTCCTCAGTCACCTCAGTAGTCTACATCCAAGAATCCAGTTTACGATAGAAAAGGAAAATAACAATAATTTTCCCTTCCTAGATACCTTCGTAACATGCCTTCTGAATGGTAGCCTTTCCTTCATTGTATATAGAAAAATCCACTCACACAAGCAGATTCATCCACAGACTTTTCCACCACCACCACCCCTCTCAATAATATGACATCATTAAATAGAGCCTATAATCTTTGTTCCAGTGGAATCTCTCTTTCAACTGAACCCAATCATATACACAACACCTTCCTATCCAATGGCTGCAGTCATTAGAGAATTAAAAAAAATAATTAGTTCCTCCCTCATCATTCTCTACGCCTGTGGCACATCAGAAAAAATGGCTAGGTCGTTAAAAAAGTACAACCTATATGCAGCTTTTAAGCCCCACTAGAAACTTGCTATCCTTATCCATTCTACCAAAGATCAGCTCCCTCCTCCTTCGGTGCCTGGAGTATATAAAGTACCCTTTTCCTGCAAGTTGGCTTACTTCAGACAGACAGGTAGATCAGCCTCTGTCCATTTAGATGAACATAAATCTTAAATTTGCCATCACGACTATGGTCAATCTGGCCTTGCAGACCATGTATTGGACACAACTCACAGGATCTTCTGGAAGAAAATCATCATGCTCCACCATAGCAAATTTAAAAAGGAAGGACTATTTTTGAATCTACAGCAGCACTCAGAAATCAACCTAATCTAAACAAACATGGATGCATAAAACTTCTCCAAATTTGAGAAACAATAATTCTAATAGGTCCCAGTTTACATTTTCGGCTGTCTGCTAATGTCCGTAGAGGGCACCATCTAGATAGGACTTAGTCACCCACATGTTTCATTAAGTAATGTGCTGTCTTTGTGTGTGTGTGTGTGTGTGTGTGTGTGTGTGTGTGTGTGTGTGTGTGTGTGTGTGTGTGTGTGTGTGTGTGTGTGTTTGTGTGTGTGTGTGTGTGTGTGTGTGTGTTACAAATGTTATGTGTACTCCTTGAAGATGTGTCAGTGATTGAGACAAAATTGGAAGCATTAAAATTAGTTTTGAATACTTTCCTAGTTCCGTCAGTACTGCAATAAACCTCCAACATGCTTTCTTCCCAGCACTAAAGTCTTAACACATAGTTAGCATACCCACTCTCCAACCAATAGGCTTTGGGTTTGAATCCTGCCATGGATGTTTGTGATTATCTGTAGGGGAAGGGAGGGGATGAATTTCATTGCCCAATGTGAGACCACCGTCCTACTTATTGGAGGCCTGAAGTGGTTTAAAAAAGTTTCATGTTTGGTGTCTAGAGCAGGGTTTCCAGACTAGGTCGAAAAATAAATTAAAATACAATAAAATAATATATAAAATTGATAATAATTTTAACTTATGGATCTGAGAGCTGGGTCAGAAGTAAAACACTTGACCAAAGACTAGAGACCACAGATATGAGAGTCCTGAGAAAGATTATAGGCATGAACAGATGGCATCAATGGCAATATCATATTAAAAACGAGGATATTAGGAAAGAACTTGACATTGTCAGCATCCAGGAATGCGTTAGCAGAGCTAATCTTAGGTGGTATGGTCACTTAAACAGAATGGGCGAGGAAAGATTAGCAAAACAAGTGTTCTCTGCCAGGTTGGCAGCAAAACGACCCAGAGGAAGACCAAGATATAGGTGGATTGATACGGTACAAAATGCTTTAGACGATAGAAATATAAGATCTGATAATGTTAGAGTCTTGACAAGTAACGGACTGATTTGGAGGAAAATTGTAGATAGGAAATTAATAATGATGTAATTTTTTTCATGTAGTACTATCATATCCTGTACACCCCTTGAGGGTACATGGCAGGAATTTGATGACGATGATGATGATGAATTGATAATAATAGAAAAAAAATCCTTGCCCATCCACATTATAAAACATAGATACTAGGTTTGCAAATAACCTTTCAGTGTTGGGAGTAACATGAAAAAAGATTTTTTTTTAAACACGTTCATTGCCAATCACGTGATATCGCGTGATGCGAGTTCTCACCAAACGGCCGATCACGCGTTATCGCATAAACTTTGCTAACTAAATAAAAAAATTTTAAAAATTTGGCCACCACACGAAATTCCAATTTTCAGCTTGGCAATGAAAGTGTTAAATAATGCTATTGTGCTTTTGATATGTTATGTGCAATAGAGCGTTAATTTTTTTTCGATCATTTAAAGATTTTTTTTTTTTTTTGTTACAAATATGATGTTTAATTATCGGCAGTGTAATTAAATTTTAAAATTAAATTGGGTCATTAGAGACAAGCTGTTGTTAACAAAGCAAGACACCATGTTGGGAGAGTACACCCTGAGATTAAAGCTGTGTTATTATTATTATTATTCCTGATACCTCCAAGGAGTCCAAAGACTCATCACGGGAGGACACTTACAGCTGTCTCAACCACTACACCAAACCTCTGCTACGAATCAACGCCATCTACCGCCCACCTCCACCAACACAACTAGTATTTTTTGTCTGTAAATTGTGTGTGCTCTGAAGGGCCAATTTGTCTATATGCTGGATGAAAAACCCGAGTTTCCAGGAGAAAAAACCCTGCTATTATGTGGTACAACAATGCAAGAAAATTGTGATTTTTTTAATTATTTAGATTTTTTTCTTTTTTGAATATTTGCTTGATTTTGTTATTAATTATTGATAGATCATGTCATTAGAGAAATAACTGTTTACGCCAAGTTTTACGAACCATTGGATACAGTTAGGAAGGAACAAACTGAGATTAAAATTGTTTCTAATTTAATACTTCTTTAATTGCTGGCAGTTTTTAATAAAAGTAATTAATGTCAGATTCATTAAAAATTATTATTATTATTATTATTATTCCGGGCAACTCCAAGTAGTCGACAGACTCATCGAGGGAGGCCCTAACATCATGTCAATAACAACTATTCGACATTCACACAGTATCTATCATACCTTGCCTTGAACTCATTCACAGTCGTAGCACCCACAACAGACTCTGGCAGCTTATTCCACTCATTCACCACTCTCCAAGTAAAAAAACCTAGCTCTAACACCCTTGTCAACCACATTCTTGCTCATCTTCCATGCATGGCCCCTAGTCCTCCCACCACCAGTCATATTTTCAAAAATATCTTCTGGATTAATCTTATAGAAACCCTTCAGTAATTTGAATGTCTCAATCATATCACCCCTTTTCCGCCTATCGACCAATTTCTGCAACCCACAAATCTTCAACCTATTCTCATAAGGTTCATTCCACAGACCTATCATCTTGGTCACTTATCTCTGGATCCTCTCCACTTCCTCCCCATCACGAAGAAACCCCGGTGCCCATAACGTGGCACAGTAGTTCAGATGGGGTCTTATCAAGGCTCGATACAGAGGAACAACAACTTGTTTGTCTCTGCGCGTTAAAGTATTTTTCAGAAACCAAGTGATTTGATGAGCTGATTTAGCCACTTTTGCAATGTGCCCCCTAAACTTCAATTCCCTATCCACCAACACTCCTAAATCCCTGGCCTCATCAATCTCCTGGAGTACGGTTCCACCAATGTGATATACTGCTGCTATTCTTTTCACCCCAAAGTGCATAACCTTACACTTTGCCACATTAAATTGACAACCATTTTTCCTAGCCCAGTCCTCCAAACTATCCAAATCATCCTGTAAAATTTTGACATCCTGTGCACTCACAATTGCGCTACCCAACTTTGCATCATCAGCAAAAAAGTGAACACTTCCTCTCAGATCCTTTCCTATATCATTGATGAACAAATTGAAAAGCAGTGGTCCAAGAACAGAGCCCTGCGGCACACCACTAGTCACAAGCCGTCTTTTAGACTCAACTCCTGAATAAACCACTCTCTGGTATCTCGCCATCAACCACCCTCCTATCCATCTCACCAACCCTATATCCATCCCCATCTGCTCCAGTTTACTGATTAGGGTTCCATGTGGTATTCTGTCAAAGGCCTTGGCAAGGTCCAGTAGAATCACTGTAAACCCATTACCCTTATTCAGTTCAGCCGTCATCACTGTGTTATAAAACGTGAGCAAGTTACTGAGGCATGATCTACCCGTCACAAAACCATGTTGTCCCCCATACAATATCCCATTTTCATCTATCCAATCCTGCATTCTTTTCTTGACTAATTTCTCTAAAACCTTGACAATGATTAAGTATAGTTTCTGGGAAATTCCCATGCTACTCCTCTGGAGTAGCATGGGGACGATGGTCAGACGATGACCGAAACGGTCCACACCCCGTAAACCCTTGCCCCAGTTTCCACATAAGGAAACCCTTCCCCTTCGCCCCCCCCCCCCCCCACAACAAAATAATATATATATATATATATATATATATATTATTAACAGTAACCCGGGTTTCCAAACTTATTTCCCGTGTCTCAAGCACATCCCCATGTTCTCTCCCCCCATTTATATACAACCTTTTAGCAAGAACTTGGATTTAGAAGGCATCTTTAAACCATAAACAAGGTATGTACAAAATTCTTCTACATTTTTTATTCTGCCATAATTGCCTTCTATACTCGCCCATAATGCCCTAAAATATATATATGTATATATACCCCCTTTTTGAGTTATGTTTGCTGTATTAAATATAAGGGACACTCCTAAACAAAAACAGGGCTAAAATAGCCGTTAATTATATTAACTTGACAATGATTCCTGATATGCTAATCAGTTGGTAATTTACAACAGCAGTCTTGGAACCACCTTTATGCAGTGGAACTATTTTTTCCACCTTTCTATTTTTCTTCTTTCCTTTCACCTTTCTTCCAATCCCACAGATGTATTGACATTAAGGTTATGCAATAGACTACTCACCTTCACTTCATTCACCACAATTCTCGTATAATATACTGGTTCATTCGTTTCTGCAATGTCACCACCTGGATGATATATTCGTGCAAAGTGCTCACTCAGTAACTCAGCTATATCAACTGATTCAGTTACCTCCCTACCATCGGCATTCTTTAAAATCATTCTGCTATATACATTTTTCCTTTTACTTGCAACATATCGAAAAAACTGTTTAGGATTCTCTTTAGCCTGCATGGCCAATGTTTTTTCGTAATCCTTTTTTGCTTTTCTTACCACACTCGTTACCCTTCTAGCCTGCACTTTATACTGTTCATGTGCCTGCTGGTCACCTTTCTCCTTAAATTCCCTCCATAGTTGTTTCTTTTTTTTGCTTAATGGTGTTGTTCATCCATTTAACCCCTACTTGATTTATTATTCGGACTCTAGGTATACAGTCAGCCATTGCTTCATGCAAACACTTCTTAACTGCCTCCCATGCACTATCAACTTCTAGTCCTTGCAGTTGTACATGCCATAGCACTGAACCAATCAAACTCCTAAGCTTGTCATACTTTCCAGCCCGATAATTCCACATGTACCCTGTCTTAATTGTAAATTCCACACCTTTAGCCACCTCCCAAGTCACTCTCACCAATTGGTGGCAATGTGGTCATATTTGTTATAGCCAAATCCTCAGATGTAATTACTAGGTCAAGCACTCTCTGACCCCTAGTATTTTCCATTACATGCTATCGCAGATAATTATCCCTTAATAACCGCATAAAATCCAATTCCTTCCTCCCGTGTGTCCTCTCCTCACTCCAGTCAATAACTACGTATAATTCAGCATTTCTTTCAAACAAAAGAGAATACTATGGTTGTGAGATGATCATGTTAATGAGGCATACACTTGAAATCATTGAGAGAGACAGTAAATTTCAGTGACTGTTTCATATGACTATTGAATAATATTAGAGATTATTGGATAACTTTTATTAAATGATTAATAAAATTATTGAAAATGATTAGTAGACCCCTTTGAGGGGGGATGCCATAGAAATAGCTTGTTGTAGTACATAGTTGACTGTTGAGGAGCTTTAATGAAGACTTTTCAGTTTATTATAGTGAGCTGGATCTGTATCACCCAAGTGAAAAGCAAAAACCAGTAATACACGTTTAGTGTATATTGTTTTTGAGTGGCACATGCAAACAAATGTTTTTGCTCTTCTTTATTAACAAACTAATATTTAATTAAAATTAATAAATAAACTAATTAATTAATAAACTAATATTTGCTGTGCTGATTGGCTGACTAGTTAACATACCTGCTCTCTAGTCAACAAGTTGCAGGCACGAATCCTGCTATGGGCATAGTTGTTTGTGATTTGTCTTTAGATGAATTTCATTGCTCAGTGTGAGTATTTAAAAATGACTGTTTAAAAATAAAGAAAAATAATATTGATAAATAATTAAAAAAAAAAGCTTGTCCACATAGGTTTACAACCCTCAAGTGATAATAACTACTTAATTTGCTGGTCTATGTTGCTGCACTAAATTGGCCAGTATTTTCTAGAATTTGATAAATTTTATATGCCAGTTATCAATGTATTGGTTATATTTTTATGTACCAGATTTGCAGGGCTTAAAAAATTTTGTGTTGGCTCATCGGCCAGGCAAATATCTCACTAGTCAAATAGCAGATGGCAGCCTGGGTATATACTCTACCACAGTTGTTCAGTATATCATAGTCATGTGCTTAATCACACATCTGGTTAATTTATAAGCTTTTTTTGATGTGAGTAATTTTTACCCCGTATAACTACAAGTATTGAAGTAAATATGTTAACTATTGTTATTATTACTATACAGGCACCTCCATGGAGTCTGAAAGCTCATCGCGGGAGATCCAATCTATCCACACAATCTATCAACATTTCCTTGAACCCATTAACAGAAAAAGCACTCACAACTGACTCTGGCAACCCATTCCACTCATTCATTACTCTCCAAGCAAAAAATCTAGTCTTCACATGCCTACTGATCACACTTATTATATTAGTGTATTTATCAGTCTATGAAGAAAAAAATTCATTCATTTTATAAATGAATCTTTTCTTTATTAACAAATTGATATTTGCTATACTGATTGGACAACTAGTTAACATACCTCTTCTCTAGCCAACGAGCTGCAGGCTCGAATCCTGCTATGGGTATAGTTGTTTGTGATTGTCTTTAGGTCAGAGATGAATTTCATTGCCCAGTGTGAAACCACCAACCTGCTTATTGAAGACTTAAAGTGGCTTAAAAAAGTTCCATGTTTGGTCCCTAAAGCAGCATTTCCTGACTATTTATAAATAAACAAACAAAAAAATATAGAAAAATTATAAAAAAAAAAAAAAGAAAAAAAAAAGCTTGTCAACAAGTTATTATCGGTTGCCAAGATATATCCAGTATTGGAATTATCTGTACAAGTAATAAAATAACTACTACCTTAATTTTGCTGGATTATGTTGTTGCACTAAATTGGCAGGTCTTTTCTGGAAATTTGTTACTTTTTGTGTGCCTTTATCCATGTATTGGTTATATTTTTATTTGCCATATTTGCAGGGCTTAAAAAATGTCGTGCTTGCTCACCAGTCAGGCAATTATATCACTAGTCAAATGCAATCCTGGGTATATACTCTACCACAGCTGCTCAGTATATCATAGTTATGTGTTTAATCATGGAACTAGTTAATTTATAAGCTTCTTTTTTTTTAATGTTGTGGGTAATTTTTATCCTGTATAACTACAAGTGTTGAAGTAAATATGATATCTACTTATATATTAGTGTATTTATCAATCTGTGAAGAAAAAAAATGATGCAATGGTAATTTATAAAGCAGTTGAAAAACATTTAGGCAAAAATCAATATAAAGAAATATTTTGGTAAAATAAATATTCCTTTTTCAGCTTTTCAACTCTTCAAGTGTTAATATCTACTATTAATGGTCTTATTCTATATATTCCTTTACTGTGTGAGAAATAAGCTGATTAATCATTGTCCATTGCATATCTTAGTTTTCCTTCTAGCGATTAATTGGTTATCACCACAGCACAACTAAGTGCTCTAAAAATAAAATGATGCATGCATATCCTGTCTTGTCATTGGTCATATTCCATTATGAAAATATCAGCCAGCATTCTCCATCAGACGTGATAAATAAGGAAAACATACAAAATAAAAAACTATTTATGGCATAAAACATGAGACAGAATTGCTAATGATGCCAATTCCATATCATGTTTTATGTTGTAAATGCACAAGTACATAGGTAATACGTAAATAAATAAAACTGATGATTTTCTAATTTTTTACTCAACTAAAAATTTTCACTCATCAAGAACAAGCAGATGAGCAAATGTTTTGAGCCCTCCATATGTTACTGATGATATAATAATGAAATTGCTATGGGAAATTTTCTACTGAATGCTGATTAGATTAAATTCAGACTCCAGCCCCATGTGAGACTATTGCTTTTGTTTATTTGGAGGGCTGAAAAAATATGTTTAGTCTCTAGCATGATTCCCAGATTATTGAACCTTTCACCATCCTGCATTACTAATTGTAATACATTTTTAGGCCTTCTAAATTCTTACACCTCCCATTCAACATCATCAGGCTAACCAACAGTACCTATAGAGGGTGCTCCTCATAAGATCTTAGTCTTCATATAGTCTAATCTCATTTCTTCCACTTATTGTTTCTTGTGTATTTTTGTGTGTGTTATAACAATTTTAACATTCTATTCCTGAAGATATCTTTGTGACAGAGACAAAATACTGAAATGAAATGTTAAAACTGCTGTTTAATTATTTATACAAATTTCTAGAAGAATAGGAAGGTAAAAAGAGGAGGAGGGAGGGAAGTGCTGTTAATGATTGCAGAGGAATTGTGCCCACAAAGTGTGGAAATTGATAATACATGCACAGATTTTGAATCTGTGTGATGTGAAGTTGAAATTAACACATTAGTATATCTGATAGGATACTATTATAGACCAAGGAATGTAGAGAATGCTAATTGTGAAATGTTTAGGTAAATTGGTTGGACATGTAAAAAAGAAGGTGATCTTAATGAGAGACTTTAATTACAAGATGGGAACAAGGAGAGCAAGTTTATTGAATTTCTGAGGAACAAATATCTTAAGCAGCATGTGACTGAAGCAATGTTTTGGATAACTTCACAAGATATAGTTGTTAATGAGGTGTTGACATTGCCGCCGGTTGGTGAGAGTGATTATATGGTATTTGTTTGGGAGGTGGTGAAACACAAAAAGGTTACTGCCAAAAATGGATATATATTTGGAAATATAAAACGGGTGACTATAGGAAGCTCTGTAGTCAGTTGGATAGATGAGCTGAGTAGAAAAGATTTGACAGTGCATGGAAATTCACAAGACAGTATACGAGAGTAGTCTGAAAAGTTCTCAGCCTCGACCATAGATTGCAACACTATCAGCAAGTTTTTTTTTTTCCTAAGTTGGTGCATAACGCCTGTGTAGCTCAGTGGATGTGGCGTTTGCACACCACGGTGCTTGGCCGCACGAAGGAAGACTTGGTTTCGAGTCTAGTCGTCAACTAGAGGAATTTTTCTAAGTATTTTTTCGACTGGTCCCCGAGTTAGTCGATCTCTGGCACAGGCAAGCGGGTTTTTCCTCCCAGAAACTCAGGTTTTTCATCCCGTAAACTCAAGAAAATCGACCGTAGTGCCCACATTATTTCAGACATTAAATATATAGGGTTAGGGACCGCGAGATGGCGGCACATTTGAGCCGTCTCTCTTCACTGTGCACCGCTTAATTAGCGATAGCCTTGGGCCATCTATCTCTGATTGGTACCAGTGGAGATTGAACTGCCCACTCAGTCTCCAAAAAGCTAGATAGGGCTAAATGGCCTCGCCTACTCCCGTATACGGGAATAAAAAGGTGTTAGCTGATTTATTTATTATTTTATTAAGTTGGTGCATCTGTCATAAGCATGCATGTGAAATTGCAAGTCGTTCCATCAAGTAGTTTGTTTTATACAGCTGTCTGAAGCAAAAGTGTTGTCTGTATCCTTTGAAATGGATAAAATTGAGTATCATGCGATTATAAAATTCTTTGTAAAAGAAGGTTCAATGCCAAAAGGAATTCATTTGAAGTTCATAAAAGTTTATGGGCATTTTTCTGCTTCGTTTTCAACAATTAAGAAATGGGCTGCCAAGTTTAAACATGGCCGTACCTGCCTTAAAGATGATCCATGTGAAGGACATCCAAAAAGTGTAACAACACAAGAAATTATTGATAAAGTGCACGGTATGGTATTGGATGACCGGCGAGTCAAAGTGCATTAAATTGCTGAGACCATAAGCAGTTCAAAAGAATGTGTAGGATATATTTTGCATAAAGAATTGCAAATGAAAAAGCTTTTTACAAGATGGGTGCCACGCTTGCTCACGGCAGTTCAAAAATGCACCTGCATGAAAAGCTCTGAACAGTGCTTGAAGCGTTTTAACAAGAATAAAACAGATTTTGCACATAGATTTATTACTATGGATGAGACTTGGATTTGCCATTACACACACACCAGAATCCAAACAGCAATGAAAACGGTGGGCAGAAGCTGGTTGTTCACTGCCAAAGAATACAAAGTCGGTTCCATCAGCAGGAAAGGTTATGGCATCAGTGTTTTGAGATGCTAAAGGCATTTTTTTATTAATTATCTTGAAGAGGGTAAAACAATAACTGGGGAATAGTATTCTGATCTTTTAACCAGACTAGTCGGAAAAAATCGCGAAAAAAGACATGGTTTGCAGAAAAAAAAATCATCTTTCATCAGGACAATGCACCTGCTCACAAAGGTGTTTTGGCAATGGGAAAATGAAGGGATCTTCACTATGAATTGTTGGAACATCCCCCCCTATTCCCCAGATTTGGCTGCCTCTGGCTTCTATCTCTTCCCAAAACTAAAACTCTTCCTCGCTGGTCAGCATTTTTCTTCGAATCAAGAGGTGATTGCAGCTGTAGAGGGGTATTTTGCAGATCTTACTGAGAACTACTACAGGGACGGGATAATGGTGCTGGAGCATCGCTGTAATAAATGTCTTAAGGGAGATTATGTTGAAAAATAAAAATAATTTTGAAATAATAAATTCGTTTTTTCGTTGTTAGGCTGAGAACTTTTCAGACCACCCTTGTATCTTAGGTATAACTGCATACCAAGGGTTAAGCGAGTAAATAGAGTGGGAATGACCTGGATGACTAGTGAAATCAAGCAATCTGTGTTGGAAAAGAAAAGATTATGGAGTAGGTACAAACAGTTGGTGCTGATTGGATCCGCGAAGAGTATAAAGTGCTTGCTAGGTTATGTTGCTAATGCAGGGAGTTTTAAGGATTTTAAGATTCAGGATGATAGATTCAAATGATAATAATAATTTGAATGAATTTCCCATGATGAGTCTCTGTAGGGCATAATAATAGTTATATTATTAAAATATCAGTATATTTTAATAATCTCCATTCGTTTTTGTGAGTATATAAAGTTCATGGTAGATAATAAAATAGATTTATTTTATAATTTAAATGGCAGTCATTGCTTACTTAATAACTAATAACGTTTACATTAGGTATTTCTTGCCGTCTTTTTAATTTAAAAATATGAATTAGTTCCAGCGCAATATTACCTTGGTCAATTAGTTCAGAGGAGGAAACTTGAGAAATGTAATTTGAGCAGCTAAACTTCACATTTTCAGAATCAAATTATTAACCGTAAAGTGAGACTCCCTGACAGTTTCATAAACCTACCACAATATGGAAATTTCCATTTATTTTAAGAAGAGATTTTATTATCTGCTTCATATCATTTGATACTGTCTTTTTTTTTTCTTCTTTTTTTTTTTTCTAGGTGGCATCTCTGTAGCGTAAGGATTATAATACTAGATTCCTTGTAAATTACAGTAGATACTTGCTATAGTAAACCCCTAAGAATCAGAGACATATTTTTTTATGGTGTAGGTTTACTGTTGTGAATTTAGAGAAGAAACACTGACTCTGGGCAGAAGTTACGACCAATTGCTTTGGCAAGAGACTAAAATGCTAGGCTGCCATTTGGACAGGCTGCTAGTTTCTTGCTGTTTGTTCTTTCAAACTTTGATTTGGAAGCATTGATTGTTTTTTTTGCATCTATTTCAGGCTTGAGTATAAACTCTAAAGGAGGATGGTGTTCTTGATTTGAGTCAGTTGTGGTATGTTTGGTTTTTCATTTGTACAGCCTTGGCACATGTTTTGGAAAACCAGAGTTTAGTTAGGGAATGGCAGTTCAGAGTAGTGTGGGGGATGTTTCCATATCCATGAGGATTACTTTGGTGATATGTTTGGGTTGGAAGGCCTGAAGCAATAATCCAACCATAGGGATGAAGCATAGAAGTCTGGAAGTGTCATAGAAGTATAGTTTGGAGGCTGCCCCACTTGCCACTGTTATAATGCCAAACTACTCTTATATGGAAGTCACTGTGTAAGTGCTGTTGCATGGGGGAGGAGATAAGCACTAGATTGTGGTCAGAATTACAACCCTTTCAAATACACTACATTCACTGTGTATTTGAAAAGGTTGTTGGTGAGGAAGAGATGGGTTTTTGGGAACTGAACAAGTTGTGTAAGGTCGTTAGTGACAGCAGATGTTTCAGCATCTTGGAAGTTTATTTTGCACTATAATAAATTTAGTTTAATCCTTTATCCAAGTGTAAGCAAATAAAGTTTGCACCTGAAAATATCTTCAGGACTGAGGTAAGGTGGTACATCCCCTGGCAACTCACAGCAAAGGTGGACCAAGCTCTCATCACTCCTTGTCTCAGTATCTCTCATAATACAAAGCACATCACCTTGCGGACATGTATACTGCCATGCATTAAGGGAAGGGACACTACCCAGACCGGTTTCGACCTTTATTGAGGTCTCTTCAATATTGATGAGACTTCAATAAAGGTCGAAACCAGTCTGGGTCTCTTCAATATTGATGAGACCTCAATAAAGGTCGAAACCGGTCTGGGTAGTGGCCCTTCCCTTAATGCATGGCAATATACATGTCCGCAAGGTGATGTGCTTTGTATTATTCCACCTTTGCTGTGAGTTGCCAGGGGATGTACCACCTTACCTCAGTCCTGAAGATATTTTCAGGTGCAAACTTTGTTTGCTTACACTTGGATAAAGGATTAAACTAAATTTATTATAGTTTCAGCATCTCTGCCTGCAAGATCTGTACAACTGTAGAAGGAAAGCCAGTTGGTGTTGTGGATATTAAAATCTCCTAAGAGGATGATTTCTCTGTTGGGAAAGCAGGACTGGAGAAAATCAATTTGTAAGGAGAGGAAATTAAAGAGCTCATAGTGGTTGGTTGCATTAATGGAGCGATAGAGACAGTAAACAAATTTGAGTTGGGGAGGGATATTTTCAACCAAAGAAGGTCAAAGTTGTTTGATTCTAGGTTGGGTGCTCTCTGCCAAAGTGTGTCAGAGCAGGTGTATGTGCAGACGCCACCCTTGGGTCGAAAGGAGTTAAAGAATGTGTAATTTGGAAGGTTGAGTTGAATAGTGGTGGAGGGGATGAGATTTGAGTTTCTGCCAGAAAGCATAGGTGGGGTTTTGTAGACTGAAGATGGTAGTGGACACTGTTAAGGTTGGAGTTTAGGCCACGGATGTTGGTGAAGTGGATATGCAAGGTTCTGTGAGGCATATGTTTGACCGCAAGGGTCTTGCATGTTTCCTATGCAGTGTGTGCTTACTGGTCTCCATGTGGCTCCACTAGTGCAAAAATCAAGTGATGCCTCTTGATTTTTGCACTAATTTAGCTTGTTTGTAGTCTCTGATCCAATTGTTTGCTCCATTTTGGCGTTTTTCTTCTAGTTGTTTTCGAAATTGATAACTTTGTTCTCTCTAGGAAAATGTTAGGTCTGGTCGAGCACATATACACGATTGGGGACAAGTGTCTTTGAACTTGTTGTTGACTGCTGTTATTAATTTATCTATCAGGTGTCTTGGATTGTAAAAAATCGATACTTTAAACTGACAAACAGATAAGTAGAAGTTTTTAATGACATTTCTACCCACAAAAGATTTCACAGATACAGCACTACAGTATTATGGTTGGGGGTGAGAGTGGACTAAGGGTTAGATGACCTGGGAACTCTGCTATAGAGATCAGATTTGTACTTTTACAAGGTTCTACTTACAGTCACCTTAGACCTTCCATGGTTGAGCTCATACCGGGCATTGAAAACATATTACCTAAAGGACTTTCACAAAATTCCATGTTGCAGTAAAATTTGATTATACAGCCTTTAGTTCGGTTTTGCTATCAACTGCATCTGTATGGCATGTCAAATCTTTCTGACAGTTTTCATTCCCTTGCATGGGGGTAAATGTTTCATTCCCTTAAATGGGGGTGAAAGAAAATAGAATATTGCATAAAATTCTGTTTCGAAAGCTGTTTAAAGAATCATGTAAAATTATGATGTTGTCACTTAATATGGATAACTTTTTATTGATGTTAAAGTTTTTGGTAGCTTGCTCCTAAGGAATGGCATGAAGTTAAAAAATAGTAGAATTTAATGATAGCAAGCATTAACTTTTGTAGCTATTTATGACTGTGTAATCATCAATTGCCTTCTCCAGTCTGATTGCAAGTTTCTTATTTTGTAATATTGCTCTAAAGATGCAGCTAGTTACTAAATGTGAAACATCAGACATTTACTGTTAAATAAGAATCTTTGTTACATGTTTGGTCACAAGAGTGACCAAACATGTAACATGTTTAATAATTAAACCAGTCTCACCTGAGAGATAATAAGAAATGAACTTGAATGTGTATACACACACACACACACACACATATACATACATACAGTAATACCCCAATTAACACTCAGGATGCATTCCTAGAACACAAAGCGCTAAATGAAATAGCTTTAGACAGGGCCATTTTAACATATAGTAAATAGGGATAGGGTAACACGCAACCAAGAATAAACAAGTTTTACTTTAATTTTAAGTTACAGTATTTTTATATTAACTTGCAAGATGTACATAACACATATACATATGCACATAGAAATACAAAGTTTTAGTTTTGTGCTGTCGAAGGTTCTGACTCTTCTGAAATTCTTGATTTTTTAATGATGAAGTCATATAGTGTCATTTGTCGTTTTCTTTTTCTTTCATTAAGCAATTGTTGGTAGCAAGATTGCATCCAAAATGCCTTGTCTTGCTTTTGTACTTCTTTCAAAATCTGAATCATTTGCTACAGATTGATCAATGATTTTGGTTATCATCACCAAAGTTTTACTGAGGAAATCTGTAGCAATTTCTTTAGGTTCTTCGTTTTCAGAATCACTATTTTCAGGTTTAGCATGAATCCCTTGTTTTGCCCGTTCTTGAAGGTCATCGTTGGTAGGGTTAATAATATCGATGATTACAGCACATAAATAATGTTTTACTCAGCACTCCAAATTGTATTGATGGCATGGATGCTGTTTCACTGCCAATGAACAACTACATGATGTATGGGGAAAACAAATGCACAGCACAAACATAGATTTAAGGTTTAGGGAAATTACAGCACTACGGCGAATTGTCACCTTTCACTGATTGGTTCGGATTCAGCAATAATTATTATATATACGAATCAAGGGAAATGCAGCGATAAATTGAATCAGCATAAATGTAGTGCTTTTTTATGGTTTGGAAACAAACCTCGTTATATCGAATCAGTGTTAAACGGGCTCTTACTGTGTATATATATATATATACTTGGGGGAGACCACACTCCTAGCAGGTGTGTCCCCCTGGTGGCAGATGAGGGGAAACCCAAATGGGTTGCTCAATAAAGAATAAAGAGCCTTGGACCAAATGATGTAGCAGAGGCATGTCAAGCTGGTTACATTATTATGCCAGTAACTTCCATGAGCCAGAGAAAGTCTACAAACTGAGATAGTGCTACTGCGTACGGGACAGCCAATATAGTATTCTTAAAGCAATTGAAAAGTTAGGGAAAGATAAATTATTGGACACAATAAAATTAAGAATATCGAAAAGGTTTTGAATATTTAAATTATCATTCTGAAAAATATCCCGGAAAGCACATAACTCGTCATATAGTTCTATTGCATTTACATCTTTATTATCGCAGTCCTTCAAGAGAATCTTTAAATCGTCACAATTTTTTCATAAATCTTCGTTATTAATTTGTAGTAATCTATACAAGAAATTGAAATTATCATAATATGTTTTTAGTTGTTCAAAACGTTCTATTAATGAACACATTGCAACGTCTAGAAGTGTATAAAACACATTCACTCTAAATTTATCTTCTGGTGATTGTGGTGTTGTTTCGTCTTGATGCTCGTAGTCAAATTGTCGTGTCTATTTTCGTCATCGAACTTCCGTACCAGTTTTAAATTCTTGTTCTCCATCCACCTCTTCACTCAGTTCTTTTGCCGTTTTTAGAATTTCTTTAAAATTTGTATCTGATCGATACTCTTGTAAGAATATTTTTAAATTTTCGATAGATAAGTGTAATGTTCATATTTTTGTCTTGAAGCATTTTACTCACAGGGTTAATTCTGTTAAGTAAATCATGCCAAGTTATAAGAGAGCAAATAAATTTGTAGTCCTTTATTTTAGCACATAATGTTTGTGCTTCATGCTGAGTTTCTTTATTAAAATTTTCATTATTTAAAATTTCAAAAAAGTGCATCATAAATTTCTCCTAACTGATATCGTAGAGGGCGGATTGCATTAATTTTACTTTCCCATTGCATTTCTTAGCTGTTTCAATGTTAATTTTTTACAAACTATAAAAGGATTGCCCAACGTTTGTAAGAGAATGAAAAGAAATTTTATATTTCTTGAATATAAAAAAAAAAAAAGAAACTAATTGTATCTGCATTCACTTTGGCTGCATCGTTAATGATTAAATTTAGAGTATGGCAGCACATGGCACGTAAAAAGCTCGAGGATTTTTGTTCTAAAGCAAATTTTGGAGCTCATATTTTTTCCCTTTCATATTTGCCCCATTGTCATACCCTTTACCTTGAATGTCTTCAGTGGGAATGTTCCATTTTTCCAGTTGTTCCATTATTGTTGCACATAAACCACTTCCTTTGGAATCTGATATATCTGCAAAACCTAAAAAGTTTTCTCTGATATTGACAATTCCATTGTCACAGGAAACAAAGCGAATCTGTTTTACTTACATCAGGTGTGCAGTCTAAAATTTTGGAATAATATTTACACTTTCGAATTGATAATAAAATTGTATCCCTGATTGCGTTACTTAAAGTTTCCAATATTTCATTTTGACTGTCTTTACTCAAATAGTGTACCCTATTGTTTCGTTGTAGTTGTAGTATTATTTCGTAAAAATTGCCGTTATTCCTTTCATATAATTTATCAGATGATCCGTGAAAAGCTAAATTTCGACTACCAAGGAATTTTATAATTTCAATCACGCGTTCTAAAACACTCGACCGTTGTTTCTTTTCCATTTCATACATGCTTTGAGTCTGGAAATCAATAGTAGTTTTGTGTTTTTAAATTTTTATCAAGTTCCTTCCATTTTAAGAAATTTTTCATGTGAGTTAAACTAGTCTCATGTCTATGTAAAGTTGTACTTACATTTCTCCAATCGTTATAACCTTCTACAAGACTCGGTAGGTGATTCAGTTGATTCAGTAGGTGCAACAAGTTTGCAACAAAAGCAAAAAACAGAATTTAAAGTTTAATGAGCCATGTTCTTGGCACGAGCTCCCTATTTTCCATTTTTCTATTATAATACGTGTCGCCAAATTTACGACCATATGTATCTACTGGGATATATTGTATTTTTATTTTGAACATGCCCTATTTCAATTAAACCAACTCGTAATTTTTCATCAATATTTTCCCATTCACCTGGATCTTCTAAATTTACAGACACTAACAATGTGTTAGTTTCGTGGTCAACTACAACTAAATCTTGTTGTAGTTGACTAAATCCTAACTATTTTTCACTTAAATCATGTTCATTTATCTTGTTCAATAGTTGCAATAATATTTTCATGCAAACTGGATGATGTGCTCGGTTCTTCAACTCTGATTTCTGATGTATCGAGTTGGTTACAATCTGCATCAGAATATTTTAATATTTTCACAAATTTATTAAGAGTCCCAGTTTGTTTCTTAATATCTGCTTCTTTCGCAGCATGATGCTTACGATTTTGTGCACCGAATAACTTTTTTTAAATTTTTGATTCCATTTCTATTTTATACCCACAAGAAATTATTACACAACACAACACAGAGACGAAATAATAGTCACACTGCGCTACTGTCAGTAGTCTACTGAGATGCATACCATATGACTGGTTAACTAGCAACAAATGTTTTGTACGAAAATTCATTTCTGCGCATAAAAACCATTCACCGTTTCACTTTAGATAGATTGCAGTAGACAGTATTCTGCAGGCTAGCATTTAGTCTGCTCTAGCTGCAAAATTGTAAACAGCCGGCTGATTAAAGTGGCGGCAATATACTTTTTTTAAAATTTTTATTCGGTGTATCCGGCCTTATTTATTTTAATATTGATCATTCTAAGAATTTTTTGTTTTTATGATAAAAATTTTGTTTCTTAAAAAATTAACTTATGAACCGTTCCCTGGGAGCGGCGCTCCCCATCGTAGCTGTGTCCGCATGCACTTCATGCTCTGCATGCCCGCTTCTGCCGGCCCTTGGTATACAGTCAGCCATTGCTTCATGCAAACACTTGTTAACCGCCTCCCATGCAATGTCAACTTCTAGCCCTTGCAGTTGTACATGCCATGGCACTGTACCAATCAATCTCCTAAGCTTGTCATACTTACCAGCCCGATAATTCCACATTTACCCTGTCTTAATTGTAAATTCCACACCTTTAGCCACCTCCCAAGTCAAGACCCTATGATCACTCTCATCAATTGTTGGCAACGTGGTCATATTCGTTACAGCCAAATTCTCAGATGCAATTACTAGGTCAAGCACTCTGTGACCCCTAGTATTTTCCATTACATGCTGTCGCAGATAGTTATCCCTTAATAACTGCATAAAATCCAATTCCTTCCTCCCATGTATCCTCTCCTCCTTCCAATCAGTGTTACCATAGTTGAAATCCCCCATAATAATTATCCTCCTTCCACTCATTTCTTCTATTTGCTTATGCATACTATCTCCACCATCTATTCCATTACCTGGTCTATAGCAGCACCCAACTGTGTATTTTGTTCTGCTAGATTCAATCTCACACCAAATATCCTCAAATGTGCTCTTTTCTCTATCCTGTAGTTCCACTTGAATTCTCCTTGGCTGTCGCTCATCTGCTATCATCAATAACACACCTCCCCCATTTTATTCTCCCTGTCACTCCTGAACACACCATACCCCTCACATTCAATACCACTAGCTGTGTCATCTTCTGTCAGCCATGTTTCACTAATGCCAATAACCTGTGGTCTGGAAGTACCAACCAAGGCCAAAAATTCTTCCTTCTTGTTCCTAATACTTCTGGTATTTGTATGCATGAATTGCAGAAGCCGATTTGTCCCATCCCTATGTTGATGCCTTATACTAACTATCCCATTCTGAATCGTGGTCTTTCCTACTCTCTTGGGCATATTACACACACATTCACACACTCAACTGTCTTCCTAAAATCTGCATATCTACCCTCCCCCATTAATAACACTAATTTCCCTGGTTCTGTACATTCACTTCCACTACATTCGACAACACCTTTTCAAGTCTCCGCACACCAAATCCATTCAAATGTAAACCATCCATTTTATATAAATCCTTTCGCCCATCGAACTCATGCCATACATCCACAAATTCCACATCACTCATCAAACATAATTCACGCATAAAGTCATTAGCAATTATGGCCCTCCTTCTATACTCTTCACTGTCATACTTAGGCAACAGACTCACCATCCTAACTCTCTCACTCTTTTCTTTTGCTACCTCAAGCAATTCCTTCACATCCTCACTCATAGTCTTTTTGTTTCCTTTTAAATCATTTGTACCCACTACCACTATCAATTCCTTCACCTGCTGTTTTTGCATTGACTCACTTACATTCTTTACGTTCGCACCAGGTTGGTACAATTTTGTTAAACTCTCAACTAACACACCTCTTACTCAGGAATCTCCATATAACACACGCTCTTTCATTTTGTTCACGCTCACTATCAAACCCTTATTTTTTCTATCATACTTTTGCCGATTATTAGTCGGTACGCTTGTTAAAGATTTTTGCCAACTCTCCAGCTGCTGATTTACTCTATGTATTGCTCCGCGTAATAGAGCTATTTCACTCATTGCATCAGTGTCAACATTTTTATTCTCCGATGATTCATTCAATTGTTCTGTATGCTTAACTTTATTCTCTCTTTCAACGCCACTCTCACAGCTATCAGGTACTACCTCGCAAATATCATCATTCATACCTCGAATATCGCTGTTATCATGATTCTCACTTTCGACAATGATATCACTCACACAACCTGAAACATTCTTTAAATCCTCACATTCTTTACACTTTTTGCACACATTTACTCCACTATCATTGTTTAACCAGACTCCAACTGCTTTCCTCAATGCATACATTTCGCAAACGGTATACTGAATCAAGTCTTTTAAGTTAAGATTTTCAGACAGATATGGCGACCTGGACGCCATCTTTGTATTCCTCTTTATGGGAGCCATGTGCACAGATAATCGTATCTATCAATTTACTATTAAAATACTCAAAAAACATACAAAAATCACCCAGACACGTTAAAATACTAAAAGTAAACAGTACTATGTAAATACTATGCAAATTCATCAATTTTTACTCAAAATATCACTTATCTGGTCAGATTATAACTGAAAGCTAAATTCGAGTATGAAAAGAATCTGGCTTTGCAAGCTGAAGACAACGCTAAAGAATTCTATCTTTATGTTGCAAGTAAAAGAAAGAATGAGTATGTAAGAATAATTCTACTGAATTAAGGTGGCCAGTGTGTGACGTATGCGGAACAGATTGTTCAACTAATTCAGACTATTCAGCTCATTTTGCTAAAAGCCACCAACCTGGTATATGTCACATTGAGCTCACTGATACGTCTTTACTGGATGAAGAAACTTAGGTATATAAGGAGGAGGCAGAAGAGCTGTTGTACAAACTGAATAAGAATTTGGCAGTAGCAGCAGATGGGATATCAGCACAGATGCTGAAAGAGTGCTCAGCTGAACTGGCTGTTTCTTTGCTAGTCTTTATAATTTTATTCTTAGAACAGGGGAGATTCCACAAGAATAGAAAGAATGTATGAGAATTTTATTGCGTGTCTAAGTGATGTGTATAACTATCGACCTATCTGTATCTCTGGAGCCTTAGCAAAATTTTGAAAAGGTTGGTAAAGAGCTCACATTCAGAAATGGATTGAGAGAGAGAATCTATACTTTGCAATGAAGAGCATGGATTTACTTATAGAAGGTCATATTTGAGCAACTTACTCACTTTTGTAATAATGTTACCTTCTGTTAGATAAGGAGAATGAGTACACCATGATATGTTTGGACTTTGCTAAGGCTTTTGACAGGATACAGCATGGCAGATTGTTGCATAATTTGAAGATCGATACAAAATTAATAACAGAAAAAACTCACATAGAAAGATTATTTAATAGTATAATTTTCGCCTGTGTGTCACAGGCATCTTCAGTACATATTAAGCTCAAATTAAACAATAACTGACAATTCCAAAAAGTGCCACCTAAGTAGCTGGTGTAAGATAACTAAAAGGGTCAATAAATTTCCTTTAAAAAAAAAAAAAATCAATACAATTAAAAGTTAGGAAAGATTAGCTGATTTGTAAAGTACTATCTCCCATAAAGGGGATAAACGTAAGCCGTCGGATCTGTTTAAGTTAGGAGAATGAAGTAGAGTTTCACATGTTTCTTTATAAAGGCATTCCATGTGAAACTGACTTTTGTGAAGAACTCTTGTCTTTCTCCAATGAACTCTGTGTCTAGTGAAGATGGCATGTTCTGCAAGTCCAGACTTTTCAGGTTTAAAGTATTCAATATAAGATTGGTGTTCTTCTAGCCGAATAGAGGCAGATCTTCTGACTGAAATAAGATTGTCTGAAATAAGATAATCTAGAAGAGCACGGAATCTGGTAGACACCTGGATGATTAAGATGTGGAAGCTTGTCCTTAGGAGAAGTGAGAAAAGTGGAGATTTTTCTAAATGGTCGAAAGGCAACAAAAATATTCAGTGGTTTTAAAGCTTTTGCTATACGTTCACTGATGCCTTGTACATAATGGATAGTAATGCACGTTATTTCTTCTATGTTTGAAAAGGAAGGCATATTAAAACTACTCAAAGTTCTTTTAATGAAGCATTTCTTATAACCATTAGATAGAAAGGAAGAAGTTATATATTGTAGTTCTTTCTGTAAAAGATCGTCTGAAGAACAAAAAGAGTGGGCCTGATGAAAAACTTATAATTTGAAGAATATGGGATCAGATTATAAAATGTTAGCATTGGTAACAGGATGGCTGATTGATAGATATAAAAAAAAATGGTATATGAGGGATGTAAGTCTACAAGATTTAAGGTGTCTAGTGTTGTTCCAGAGGATCTGTCCTTGGTCCATTGTTATTCAATCTTTACATTAATGGCATTGTCAAACAGCAAAAAGAGAGGTAATATGATCAAGACTTGCAGACTTCTTAGAAGGTGGGGGATCATAAAGGATACCAGTAGATGGAATTTTTCATTTTATGGAGGTTGGGGAGAATATGACAGGGCATCCATTTGAGAATGAATGCAGTCAAGAGAGTGGGTGAGAGCTAGATTTTTCTCTCATACATGACTGGAATGGATTACCTTTGAAAGCTGTTAGTGCAGGTAGTGTGAATGAATTCAAGAAAAGGTATGACAATTGATGTGCAGATGAATATGTGGCCTTCCTTGATGAATCCCCGATTCCCTGGAGGTTTCTCTTAATAATAATAATATTAATCATATTAAACCTCATGCCATCCAAATAGTGTCATAAGCCACAGTAAGATTAATAAATGCTGCAGCAGTTTTTAGATGTTTTTGAAAATCTGCTTCCATAAATAATATCAAATATAGGCACAGCAGCTGTGGTTGGGCTTAATACATTTTTGTTTTATTGGTATTTAATCCATAATGATATTGTTAATTCTATTGAAAATAGTCCTTTCTAGGACTTTTTGTATAATAAGGACCTGTGGAGTATCCATAACTATAGAGTCACATGTGTAACACAGTAAAAAATAAATTTATTATGCAGATATTTTGTTTTATGCATCATAAGACATCATCAGTACAAACAGTGAACAGCAATAAGAGAATTTTATTATTATTATGTGACACCTCCAGGGAGTCCAAAGACTCATCGAGGGAGAGTGTGTCAACAGCATCAAATGATTGAAAATCCCTTCCAACTACTAACCACACTGAAACTTGCTTAACTTTTTGCTGAGCCATTAGTAGCAGAGGCTCTACCAATCAGCCAACCTTTGCTGGGTGCAGTTAAATTGGAATCCCTCTATGTATACATGAACACACTGTATACAGTGTGTTCTTGAGTTAAAACTGTTGGGCTAAAAATAAATTAAAATAGATTGATTAAAAATAAAATATAAGAGATTACAAGTTTATTTAATACAGTTGAGGATAACTACTTCCCACATTCTGGAATAGTAAGGCAGTCATTACAATTGAGTTAGGTCAATGAAGTAGGGTTTCAGCACTTTCTTTGTATCAATGTTCATGTTTATTTGTGGATCTGTATAACAGCTTGGCACTTTCCCATGGGATCCTTGGGCTAGAAGGTTAGGCAGAAACCTTATAAATTAAGATATAAAAATCTCAACATTTCTGTCTAACCTTCACCACTCCCTCATTGGCCACTCAGTTTCTCCGATAAAAAAATTCCACAGAATTTTTTGCAAGAATAAAAGACCTTAAATTAACAGATACAGTCATGTTGGTAAGCTTTAACATGTCTCTCTCTCTCTGTTCACAAATATCCCTCACAAAGAGACAATAGAATTTCTTGCTCAAAAATTTCCATCAGACATAGTGAACTTATTCAAATTTAAAATTGCATCTGATTACATCATGTGGAAAGATAAAATATATAAACAAGAGGAAGGAACTGCAATGGGCTCATCCCTATCACCTAACCTAGCCAACTTTTATCTTTAACACCTTAGAAGAAGAAAGAATCTTTTGACCCAAAAGCAACAGTTTATCTGTGGTATATTGATGATGTCTTTGTAGTTTGGAGTCTCCTAGAACTAGATCATTTCAACAAAAAATCAACACCCGACATTTTCATATTTGAAGTTCACCTTCAAATATGAAAATGTAGGGGAAATGTAGGAAAACACAGAAAAAGAATCATCAAAAGGTATTTTCTTTCTAGATGTACACATTCAGCGTAATCAATATGGATCCATTTCCTCTTCTGTCTACCGAAAATCAACTTTTACAGGTTGTTATATCCACAATACATCAGCCCACCATCCATCTCAAAAATGTGACATCTTAAAATCCCTAGTATCAAGAGCTCACAAGATTTGTTCTTCTGGAGAAGTTCTAAAACAACAACTGGAAACTCAAAGAAATAGCCTTAGTAAATGGTTATAATCTAAGAATAACTCCAAAAAATAATTAATGACTCTCCTATACAGCAACCCATACAAGAAGAAGCCTGCAGGAAAAGCATATCTGAATGGGTGGCAAAAATTATAAAAAATATAAACTCATCATTACTTATAAACCTATCAACCAAATTCATAACTAGCTATCTTTACCAAAAAAGACAAACTCTCACCACTGATGCTACTAGGCATATATCAAAATACCATGTTCATGCAACATGCCTTATTATGGACAAACAGAAAGATCTGTCACTAACATATCTCTAAACATCAAGACCACATCCAGCTTAACCCTCACAAATCTGGTCTGGCACAACATGGAATTGAAAACACTGGCCACAGAATCCAATGGCAAAACAGCAAAGAAATTGCTGAAGCTCTACTTCATCAACCTAACCTCAATCATAATTGACTGCCTTACTAATCCAAAAGTTTGGGAAGTTGTTATCCTCAACTGTATTAAATAAATTTGTAATCTCTTATATTTTATTTTTAACCAATCTATTTTAATTTATTAATGCATACAAAACTGCCTACATAGAGTGTTTCCAAATTAACACATGCACTTCACTGTTTCTTTATTGAAATGCCTTTATGCAGATGAAATATCTGCTTAATAAATTTAATTTTTACTGTGGCACACATGTGAGTCTATAGTTTCTAGAAGTTTATACATATAGCTAAGTAGCACTATAAGTCTGAAGTGTGCATTGAACCTCTGGCTTACCAGACTTTAGTAATGATATTTCTCATCTGAAACTATTTCAGTATGATTCTTATTTTCAGAATATCAAAAAAGAATCATGCATACCACTTTTTGGTATTTGCTCCCTTGTTCAGGCAAAATTATTTATGGATGCCATCAGAGCCTTCCTAGCTTTTATGTCTCTCAATGATAAATCAATGCCTTGGAATTTTCAAGATATAGAGAAAAATCTCGAAAATTCCAATTCTGATGGGCTTGAAGAGTTGTTTAAGTTGGTGAAGTTCTTTTTGATATGCTTTGTATGCTTTTTTAATTTTGATAGATCTTGTAATACTTATATGATTGGTAATCACATTTGGTATATCTTCAGTTAGTTTCTCGAATCTGCCTGTAGTCTCTCTATCTCAACTTGTGTAAAAGGCTCTGTGCTTTTTTACTTAAGTATTTGAAATTGAACCTTTCTATTGTCTCCAGCCAGCATTGTCTTCTTGAAGTGTCCACACTGTTTGTGGCAATCTCTGGATCACTGCTTATAAGGAAATCATTTTATACCAAGTCGCTATATTCATTCTAGCCTGAGATTTAAATCTTTTGGTTTAATTGCCTCTAGAATTTATTTTTTGGCTGTAAACATAACTGCTCTAGCAAAATTATCATAGGTTTTGTGAGTAGGAAATATAAAGTGGGTGCATTTAGATATAAAGCTGATCCATATTGGTGATCTCCAGTGTGCTTGTTTTGTAATACAAATAGGTGCCGGCATTCATTCTTTGCCAGCAGAAGAAAATGAAATTAAAAAGATATGGGGGGGGGGGACCTCAAGTCTAAACTATTTATTGATATTTTTACTTCGTAGTGGGATAACATTTTCGAAATAAGAACAGCAAGTTAAGTATGTAACACACAGTTTATTAAGAATAAATTTATTGTTCAGGTATTTAAAAAAAATAAGTAAAATGTATACAATAATTTTAATAAAAATTTTATATAGTGGATGTAAAAAAAGTTTTATATTGCAGATATCTTCACAATGAACTTATAAATTTCATCAAATAACTAAGCTTATTTATATTCTATGTAAATGTGTAAAAAAATCACTCAATATTACAAATTTCTAAATGTGCCACATCTGTATGTCTCATGTCACTGTTATAAAGGTGCCGGTATGCAGTGGTATGCCATACCATTGTGTACCAGCACAAACAATGCATTGGTGATTGCTGTTTAATTTATTGGTATCCAGGCAGTAAAGAAGCTGGTTGTTGATCATCTTCTCCATGACTTTCATTGAGGGGAAAGTAATGGGACAGTAGTTTCATGACTGACTTTTATCACCCTTTTTTAGGTACATGCTGAATGAAGGCTTGCTTCCATGCTGTTGGGTTGATGTCAGATGTGACAGGTTATATAGGCAATGCATGATGGATGTTAATTCTGAGGCACAAGTTTTCAGCACAACTGGAGAAATACTATCTGGACTAGGTGCCTTATTAGTATCAAGATTAATCAGGATTTTTTTTTTGATGTCCTTCTGACAAATGATCACAGGAAGTATGCATTGGGGAGTTTGTAGTAGTGCAGGAGGCGCTTTGCCTTGGTCATCAAAACAAAAGTTGGAGGAAAAGACTGATATTAATAGGTCTGCTTTATCTTTGGCTGAGGTTACTATGGCACCATTAGACTGTGTGTGAGAGAGAGAGAGATGGAAACAAGGAAGGGCAGAAGTTATGGCCAACAGCCTTAGTGAGGGACTAGATGGCTTGACTGTCAGTTGAGTAGGAGGCAAGCTTATTGCATTTCTTTTTCATGAAGTCTGCTTTGATACTTTTTTTTTTTTACACCTTTTGTAGTGTGAGCTGAATGAGAAGCTGCAATTTTTGATTTTGAGCCATTGAGCTGCATTCTTATCCTGGAATTCAGAAGTACATTTTTTTAGTGAATCATGGCTTGTGGCTTTGCAGCAGAGTGGGGAATGAAGGCATTCATTCCAGTGAGGATTATTTCAGTTATTAGTTCTGTGCATATGTTTGGATGAGAATTGTGAATAATCTAATCATGGAAAAGAAGCATAAAAATTCCAGAGGTCATCGCGGTTGGCACTATTGTAGTGCCATAGAGTAGTAGGCTGAAGCTGGCTTGGAGAAGAATGACCAGTAGAAAATGAGACTTGAATAATATTATGGTCAGAGTTGTCAAGAGGAAAGCAGACATCCCCTAGTGTTTTTTGAAATGAGATCTGGTTAAGAAAAGGTCCAGAATGTTGGAAAACTGGTGAGGGTTATCTGATGTTCTGGTTGTTAGGCTAACTATTTGTGATAGATCATGATTGATGGCAAATGATGCAGTTTCCCTTCTGGCTTGATCTATGAATTCCTATCCTATCCCAGTGGCTTTAACAGGCCTTTAAGGCCCACAACCTTCCAAGTACGCTTGAATTTCATAACTGAAATACGAGGATAAGATGGTCAGCCCTATGCCTCTAAGTATTCCTGACTGTATCCCCGTGTGTTCGCGGGGCTGGTTTGCCTGCTTGTGGGATGAAAAACCCCAGATAAACTGGTGGAAAAAACCCTGCTGTCCACGCCCAAGACCGGCTAACTTGGCTATGGCTGAGGAAGATCCTTAAGCTTCTCACGTTGTCGACGGGAATCGAACCTAGGATACTCCTTCCCCAGGCATATGGTTGTGAAGCGCAAAGCCACTAGGCTAACTGGTGGACTTGATCTATGAATTAGAGAAGGAAAATCAGTTTGTGTTATTGAAGCTAGGAAGACAATTTTGCAAATTGGATTGTATGAAATCAACTTTTAGTGATAAGTAGTCTAAAATGGTAACATGGTTGTCAGCAAATGAAGGCTGTGAAGTGAGTTAAGGGAATCTTGAATCAGAGCAGATCAAAAAGTGGGGATTCCATGTTCGATAGCATTCAGCAAGGAATATTTGATATGACAAAGCACATGTTCCTCCCTATTTTGCAGAACTTATCATGAAAAGTGTAGTTGCAATAGTTGAGTTGGGTGACTGTAGTCATGGAGAATGCCAATTGGGGTTGAGTTAAGAATAGAGATCAGATTTTGATGCATGTTAAGTAGTGTTGAATATCATTAATGTTTGAATTGATGCCTCGGATGTTGGTAAAATGGATATGAAGTGTTTTTTTTTATTTTTATTATAAATTTTGGTGTTATTTTGGGAGGCTTTGGTTTATTTTTATTTTTTGCAATTTTTTTGTTGTATTTTTCATATTTTGGTTATTTTTTGATGGGAGAATTTTTAAATCCACAGTTAAAATAAAATACTACTATTTGTATGACCATCTTTCATGGAAAAGTTGATTCTTGAAACTAAAAAAGTAGGATGAGGGATTTGGGCAAAAAACTCCTAAATCCCACAGTCTTAGGTAATATGATTAATTAAACATAATATGATATGAAATATTACTGAATATTGGAAGCCAAACTGACATGGAAAGGCTTGGGGGAAATCAAATATATGGATTGAGAGCTTGAACATTTTTAGAAGACAGTTAAGTAAGCATTGAAATCAACAATTTTATATCCCACTGTGCACCAAGGTTCACCAGTACTAATTATTACTATTATTATTATTATTATTGTGTGTGGGCACCTCCATGGAGTCCGAAGACTCATTGTAGGCAAACTATCCACACTATCATACGTCCCCCGAACTCATTAACAGACAAAACACTCACAACTGACCACACCTTTATTCAGCTTCAGGGATGACCCTTGTTCTGGCCCCTTTAACCAAGTGGTGAAACATTTCCCTACATCACTCCTATAAAACCCTTTAAGTAACTTAAATGTTTTTATCATATTCCCTCTTTTTTTCCTATCAACCAACTTCTGCCACACACCTTCAATTTGTCATCATAGGGAACATTCTCCAGACTACTCACCACCTTGGCCACTTGCCTCTAAATCTTCTCCACTGTTTCCTCATCCCCAAGAAACCCAGGAAACCAGATCTGAGCACAGTAATCCAACTGTGGATGTATCAAGGCCTTATAAAGAGGAATAACAACTTCCTTATCTGTACTTGTTAATGTGTTCTTTAATACATGTGTAGATGCTTAAGTGGTGTGAGGACATCATGTTGAAGGCTTAATGGATTGTATACAGCATTCAGAAAGGATTAAAACAGAATTGAATACTTCCTATATTTCATCTCAGTCGTTGAGACATCTTCAGGGATTACAAAAAAACTAATGTAACATATACACAAATAACACACGATACTAAGCCCAACCACGTGGGTGACACTAAAGTCCTATCTAGGTGGAGTGCCCTCTAAGGGTGGTTGTAGGTGGCGTAGAATGTAAGGTGGGATCTCTGATGATAATCTTAGGAAGCTTAATGCAACCGTATTTATTAAGATTTGGTTGATTGAGAGCTGCTGCTGATTCCAAAAATAATCTCTCTTTTGTGGGTTATTTCACCCGCAGGATCTCATGGGAAAAAATCACCATGTTCCACCACAGCAAATTCAAAAATTCAAAAAAGAGAGACTATTTTTGGAATCGGCAGCAGCTCTCAGAAATCAACCAAATTTATCTTAAAATGTATAACATTACATTTCTCCACACTAAACTGATGCCCATTATCTTTTACACATACTGACAGCCTATTTAAATCATTCTGAAAGCTCTCTACATCACCTTAATTAACTATTACTCTCATTATTTCCTTTTATGTTATTTCCTATATCATTTATGTACAAATAAACAGTAGTGGTCCCAGCACTGAACCTTGCAACACACCACTTTGTCACCTGTTTCACCTTGATTCTGCCCTTCCATATACCTTTTTTTGATATCTGTTCAGCAGTAACTCTCTTATCCACATATTCATCCCTATTTGTTCTAATTTGTGTAACAGTTCCATGTGGTATTCTGTCAAATGCCTTTGTGAAATTCAGAGAATCTTCTTTTAACCATTTCCTTTATCCAACTTAGCTCTTACTCTATTATGAAAAGTAAATTATTGAGGCATAACCTACTCTTCACAAAAGTCATGATGACCCTCATACAGTATCATATCTTTATTCATCCATTCTTGAATTCTCATTTTGACCAATTTTACTATTACTTTTATCATCATGCCCGAGATATTGATAGGTCTACAATTTGCTGCTATAGTCTTAGAACCTCCCTTATGCAAGGGAATTATTTTGCCCTCTTTCCATTCCCTTGAAACTCTACCAGAGCTTAGACTTAAATTTAAAGCACCTAGTCAGAGGCATTGCCAGTTCCCTTGCACATTCTCAAAGAACCCTAGCTGATATCCCATCTAATCCCATAGCTGTATTTACATTGAGATTCCGCAATATCCTTAGAAACTCCAATTCATCAACCTCTGTTCCCACATTAAGTGTCTGTCACATGTTAAAGCAGTAATGTCACTTGGATGATATACCCTTTCATTGTGGTTACTCAATAACTCGACTATTTTATCTGTTTTTGTCACCTTGCGGCCATTATCATCACTCATTATGATTAATCTTTCAAACTCATTCTTCCTCTTACTTGCCACATAATGAAAGAATTCTTTGGGATTTCCTTTGGCCTGCTTGGCAAGATTCCTCTCATATTCTTATTTTGCCTTACTTGCCATGCTGGTCACCTTTCCTGCCTGAGCCTTGTACTGTTTGTGAGTTTGCTGGTTGCCTTTCTCCTTATATACCCTCCACAGCATTTTCCTTCTTCTGTAGCTCATGCTTAATGATATTACTTATCCATTTAGCTCCTACCTAATTAACCCTCCTTACCTTAGGCATACAATTTAATATTGCTTCCTCTAGATGATCCTTAACTCTCCCATGCACTACTAACATCCTTACCCTGCAGTGTTTTATGCCATGGCACTGATTTAAGCTTCCTACTTGTCTTGTTATAGTCATGTACGTTGTAGTTTCACATATACCCTTCTTGAGAGAATATTCCTGATGTTTTACAATCTCCCAAGTAAAGACTGCATGGTCATTTTCACCAGTGAGAGGCAATGTGGCCACCTTGGTTATGGATAGCTCTTCTGATCCTATGACCAAGTCCAGGTCACTCCCCTAGTCCCCTTCAACATGCTGCCTGAAGTAACTATCTCTCAGTAGGTGTATAAATTCCATTAAACTTCCTGCCATGCAATCTTTCTTCCTTCCAGTTTATATCTTCATAGTTGAAGTCCTCGATAATAATCACTCAACCTGTACTCATTGTACTAATTTGTATTTGCATGGCTTCCAGATCATCTGTGGAACTCCCTGGCCTATGACAACAACTAACTGTATATTTTGTCTTACTGGCCTTGATCACACACCAGACTGCTTTAAAGAAGAGCCACACTCCTGCCTATCTTCTATTCATTTTGTCTGCAATTCATCTGCTATCATCAGCAGTATTCCCCCCCCCCCCCCCCAGCCTACCATCTCTATCATTCCCTGAAAATACTAAACCCTTCACATTCTATCCATTTAACTACTTAATCTGCTGTTGGCCAACTTTCACTAATGCCTATAACTTTTGGTGAGGTTGCACTAACCAGTGCTACCAAAAACACTCCTAATTACTTCTGGCATTAGTATATAAAAATACAGCATCTCTTTAGGATCCTACTTTCATTTTAATTTTTTTCTAATTAATACAATGTAAGAAAATGATAAGAAACCCCTTGTAAGATGCTGTTTGTAAATAATTTGGCCATATTAGAAACAAATGAATGTGCACGAGATGAACCATGAAAGGGAGGATGAGGATAAATAAAAAAAGAAGCTAGAGCTATGGAAAAGAAGCCTAAAGGTAGCAGCTGTAAATGAATATTGGGAACTTCAGTACTTCTAAAAGCTTTGAGGACATGATATGGAAGAGAGAGAGAGAAAGAGATGTTATAAGAGTTCAGATAGATTAAATACATTACGTCTTGGCATGCAGCATTCATTTATTGTGTGTAAAGAATTACTACTCTGTTTACTTAAGCATTGAAGTTGCATAAAGAGTAACTTTGATTTCTCTCCTTCTTTGTGTTCTCATAACTGAAAATAATGGCAGAATCTGAAACCCCCCCCCCCCCATTTTCATTGAAGGATGCACTCAGTAATTGAGTTATAGTTTAAGTTTAATTTGCTAGATAGAAGGGAATTTGAGGAAGGGAAGTGAAAATTTAAATAGTTGTTTTAAAATGCATAACTAGAACCTTCATATACTTTTTTTTTAATATAAATCTGGCCCATAACAGGTTGTAAACTTACTGTACATTAGCATTGTGTATAATAAATTTAGTTTAATCCTTTATCCAAGTGTTATCCTTTATCACACTTGGATGATGTTAGCTTGCTCCACCTTTGCAACGAGTTGGCCAGTGTTGTACCACCTTACCCCAGTCCTGAAGATACTTTCAGGTGCAAACTTTGTTTGCTCACACTTGGGATAAAGGATTAAACTAAATTTATTATAGTCTAACCAAGTGAAAAATAAACTTTCAATAGCATTGTGTAGTGGGGGAGTTAGAATGAGTTAATCTGGAAATTCTATATTACAGATGAAGATGGAACTTTTTCAAGTTTGCCACCTTAAATGAAAATCAATTAAAAATTATGAATCATGTTTTTATTGCATTATTACAAAGTGATGGTGAAATCCATGTTAGTTTATGAGGCATGAGAAATCCCCTCCCCTCCTTCCTATGCTAAAACAAGTGCAATGTCGTACACCTATTAGTGACAAGCATAGTAAAATCTGAACCCAGAAGATGTCATGCCATAAAATAAATATTAAACAGAGCTATGTTCATTCAATGTAGTTTTTCATGCCTACCAAATTTTGAGCCACTTTTTTTTTTACATATTTCTGCATTAATGGAAGATTTTTTATTTTTGTTTCCAGTTAGAGAGAAAGAACAAATCTTCACTTTTTCACCTGCTTTAGTACTACCAGCACTGTGCTAGTTGCATCAAAGCAGAAAAGAAAGAAACTGTTTAAGTGGTTTTGCAGATAGATGTTAAAAGACAGATGTGGCAGTGGAAATTATTTTTGAGGACAAATAAAGCATTCTGTGGACATATGTCATCTCTGACACTTTCATTAAAGAGATAATATTCATTTTGGATATCAGAACATTTGAACAAGTTTTATTCTAAAAAGCAAGCTTTAGTAATTAAGTTATAATTTTTGGAATTAGTGAACTGCTTACTTAATTATGACATTCCGACAAAAAAGGAAACCTGATACTAGTGCATTTGGTTTCAAATAGAAACAAAATTTTAACCCAAAAAGTGTACAGCCTTGAATATAAAATTGAGCATCATCAAACCAGGCGTAAAGAGGTGAATGTGTGGCTGATATTACATGCCAATTTAATGTGTCTTGGTCAACTGTGAAAGACATAATCAAGTAAGGATACATGCTGTGAAGTTAAAAAGAATAGAAACTGCTGAAATTGTTGGCAGAGAAAGATGTGAAAAAGATGTAGATGTGTTGATAAAAATAATTAATAATCCATAGACTATATTTTCTGATCTAAAAAAAAAAAAAATGGGATCAAGCCAACTAGGAAGTATCGGGAAGTCGTATTAGCAGATTAATTACAACTAACAAATTTGTAGGAAAATTTGAATCACTTGCCACAGATTATTGTTCAGCTTCCATTAAACTTGGCTCATCTGGAAAAAGAACATAAATTATAAGGATGAATAGAAGCTTCCAGGATACAGTGCATTGAGAGATAATCTAGCATTGATGTTGTGATCATATACCTCAGAGCAACTTCAAAATCCTTATTCTTCATTCTAAAACCCCAAGACCATAGAAGAATGGGATTATTTCAGCTCCCACTGGTTTTTATGAGTGGTAATTAAAAGGCACAGATGAACTGTGGAATTTTTCAAAATTGGGTTGTGAATTATTATCATCATCATCAAGGATTTAAGCCGAGCATAGCCTGTTCCGGCCTTAGAAGTCATCGTTGAATCGTTTAAGAGGATGTCCTGGTTTTCTTTTTCCTAATGGCTGTGAATTATTATATGCCAGAAATAGAATATCTTCAGACTAATATCTTGGTGAAGAACTCTTCTGTTTGTTGATAATGAATCATCTTATAATTTAGACCCTTGGTATTCCTCAAAATAAAAGAACCCTGAGTTCACATTTGAACAGTGTTTCCTAGCAACTGATAAAGAAGGTAAATTGACCTAAAAGAATTTTAGAAGAGTTATAACATCAGAGAGAAAGGCTATAGACAGGGCCGGCACTAGGCTGGATGTCGCCTGCCTGCAAAGCTGAAATGGGTGCCCATCAAACAAATGGCAATATTTATTTATTTTTATTTTTGTCATAATCATGTGGAAAGAATTTACAAGAATTTTTTGTAACTGTAACTTTGTAAATTTGTAACTTTTTCTGACTGTTAATTATAAGGATGCTGTAAATTTACAGCAATTATATTGACTTACCTAATTTTATTACTTAATTTGTTTACAAAAATTTAAAGAAAGAATGACACTTCATGGTAACACTTCGAAACAGCGCCCACTTTGTAGTGGTGCCTGCCTGCAACACAGGTCCACTTCTGCTGGCCCTGGCTATAGATGACATTGGCAAACTGTGGGATTTTATTAGCCAAAAATTGTTGCCAATGGCATGGAAAACTTTGTGGTCCCAAATTGTACCTAAGTTTGAAAGGTTTAAATGTACTGAACAATAATGAAAAAAAAAAAAAAAAAACTGAAGAATTGACACAGTTTGGAGCAAATTTTAACCTCAAGGCAACCAAAAATGGGGAGCTTATTCAAAAGATCTTCAGAATGAAGATCTCTTTGAAGAAGAAGAAATCCTATTTATCAGTGAAAAAGTTGTGTCACAACCAGTTGTGCAGAGAAGTTACAGATGTGGGATCTGTAACTTTGAGGTTTGGGATGCATGCCCCAAATATGGGAAGCTTGCATTCTTAGAACATCAGCCCAACAGCCAAGACAACCGAATTTAGCCCACTAGGGGACACCTTTAGGACTCTAGGACCGACTTGAGTTGTTTTCTTCAGCCATATTTGTTTAGTGTTAGTGCCTGCATGCACATATCATTGTTTTTATGTTTCCTCAAGATGGTAATGTAACATTACCAAAATATAGAAAGTATTAATTAAAATTTTTTAATTAATATTTTAGTATACATTGTCTTTCCCCTAAAATCTGACAGTTATGGATTACCAATGTATAAATTTAGGTATTGGTGGTTTTGCTGAGGCAAGAATAATCGTAATATTGAATCTGATAGTATTTGCTGTAGCCTCTGGAAGATGATAAAGACTTTTTTCTATCCCACATATGAAATCCATTTTAGGAATAAAATTCAGGGTGATAGCAAAGTTGAAACCCCTTTTAAGGATTTTTGATTCATGGTTAGAAAGCCTGTAATCTGATAAGTTGAAAATCACTTTGTTGTTAGGGAGACCCTGGTGCGACTGGAATTTGTTCTTATAAAGTACCTCAAATTTTTTAATTTGTGTGATTTTACTTGCTCTAAAATTTTTTTCGTAGCTACGATGTAATAAGTGGTCTATGTTATTCCAAGTCGTGTAGTCCAAACTGTTAGATATTTCATCAAACTGTTCTCTGCACTTCGCGTCAATAATGTTAAGCTCATACCTGGTATGTTGTATCCTTGCTCTGATTAACCCTAACGAAGTCTTGTAGTATATTCTTTTGGCTGTTGCAGATTGGATATGTCCTTTTACTACTAAGAACTTCGGAATGACATCAAAATCTCTACATCTCTTCAGAAATGTAAGGTGGTTTAGTAACTTAGCTTTTTTGCATTTGTCCTTTTCTAAGCACCGAACTTTATGTTTCATCCGTGAAGTTAAATTGTTCATATTTGATCTAATGTATTAAAACTAAGAACTTTTATTGTTTAAAGACGTAATAATTAAAAGATTTAAAGATTTAATGATTAAAAATATAAAGAGTCAACAAGTGTCACTAGCCACTGTCTAGCATTTTCATGACTGTACTGGTGTGAAAACAAATGCATCAAGTTACATGAAAACATACACTTTAGTAACTACTAGGCCATTACATTTGATAATTCGTGTTTGATGGCGTGCATGCGTTCGAATGCTTCAGTCAGAATCTGGTACATGACCACGTGTTGTGTAGTTTTTCGCATATTGTAGTTCTGTTAAGCTGAGAGAATTGATGGAATATTTCCATATGTCTTTAAGAATAGCACCTTGATTTCTATTTAAATTATTGCTTGTGCGTAGCACCACTGCTGCTTCTTTGAAAGTTCTGTGTCTGTAGTTATTCTCGATGTAAGGCATAGAACTGTTTTTCCAATCTATAGCATGATTTGATGTTGAGAAATGATGAGCTAAACTAGATGTGATTATTCTATTGTGATTGACATCCCCCACATGTTCCTTCTCTCTTATTTCAAAACTTCTAGAGGTCTCTCTCTCCAATGTAAGAAAGACCACACGTACATGGAATTTCATATACTTCACGAAATATGAAGAAAGGGACCTCATCTTTGGGTGATCTTAAGACTTGTCTGATCGTGGTGGTTGGTTTAAAAACCACTTTGATGTTATGGGCTTTTAACATTCTCGCCAATTTTGTGGATACTGAATTAATATATGGAATGATGACAGCTGTGGACACATATTGGGACTCCGTTCACTTTGTTAGGGGGGTTGTCTTTAAAAAGTAATTTGTTTAAAATGTTAGAAGGGTATCCATTCAGAGATAGGGTGTTAGCTATTTGTGACAGTTCTCTCTGTACATCTACTTCTTTTGAAATAGACCTTAAGGCTCTATTACGGAGCATATGAATGATGCTGTGTTTTTGTGATCTATGACGGTTATAAATTTATAAGTATTGTGTTTTTAGAAAGTTAATTTTTGAATCATGTTTATAAATTATCTTGTGAATTGCTGCAAAAGCTGTTCAAACTCCTGAATAAAGAATCTGTGTTAGTTATATGCTATTTATTGTCAACATAACCTCTGTAGAATATGTTGTTTGATTTTTTATTAAATTTTGTATATAATTCAGATTTTTACTGGCAAAGAAAAAAGTTGAACTTATTCTCTGAAGGTGTATTGAATGAAGCTAGGTTGACATTATTGTTTATTGTTAAATGTTTAAGATTATTACAAAGTTTTTTTTTTTTTTTTTGAAAGTAGACTTTCAGTAAAGGATATATAATATTTGTGATAAATTTCAAGTTGTGAATGAGGCTGTCAAATTTTTAAATAAAATAATTGATTATAATGAATAATTCACCGTGTAAATTTTCACTAAACCCAAAAGTCTGGCATGAGCCAGTGTTCTTTTCAGTATGTTTTTATAGACGTGAGCAGTTTTCAGAACCACATCCATGTGATTCATAACTGTATTGTATTGTATTGCACTTGTTAGCCTTTCAAATGTGGATGTTTTTATTGTGGTTTAAGTTATTTAAAATAGAACATCCATGATGAGATAGGGTGCTTCTTTCATTGAAATTACAGTCGATAATCTCACTACATTTCCTTACAAATTCTGTCTCTTCTTAATATCTGTTTTGGGGGTAAATCAGAATTCATGTTTTTATTTTATTTTATATTTTTATCTGTATCTGAAAGCTTACTTTACAAAGTAAAGTAAGCCTTCAGATATAGCTTGCCAAATCAGATATGACATTTGCCAACTCTGATTTGGTGAGCAAATCGTCAATTAGTTATTTATTATCAGTTGCTTTTATTAATAAGAACATTTAACTTCTTTTCATAAAACGCTAGTAGAATTATTTTTTTTAAATTTTTTTATTACTGTTGGAACTTTGTTGTAGATTGTATTCTCATTTCTTTTCCCTTCTCCTATCTTCAGTAAGGCAAGTAGAGGTTTGATAATATGTCATGGCTCTGATAAGAAGTGTTGCTTCTGATAAGATACACTGCAGGAAGTGTTACTTTTCAAAACTGTGCTTTATTAGAATTTTGAATACAAACACTTCTGCTATTACTATTTTTGCTACTGCAGGAACATTTTCATTTTTTGCCCCCCCCCCCCCCCTTGTGTTATAGTTTTAACTGCTTGAAGCCCTTGAGATTACCATTACCAGTTGTTATAAAAGCAGCCTTCAGTAAACATGTTTAACATCAGTGTTCCCATAGCAACATAATATACAAGAGAGGCATGCATCCAGTAACTTTATGTGTACATATTTAGTTCATTTACTTTTGTAAGCTTATTGATATCTGTTGTTTTCTTATTAATATAACTGGAGATTTTCTGTTAAAGTGCTTTCTTAGATCTCTATGTTTGATTAATTTCATTCTTTTACTGATATAAATCCTGCATTTTCTGTTGTCATGTTCACAACTACAGCGTTTGAGCCTTGTTGCCATGGCAACACAGAGTTTCATGCCAGACATGCAGGCTCTCACTCGAAGTAGGGTGCACCAGAATTCCCCTGCTCCGCAACAGCAACAACAGTCTCAGTCAACAGGCAGTGTAAGCCAGTCATCTCAACAGCCACAACAGAGTCAGGTAACTTTTAATCTTACCTTGTTTTTTGTTCTTAATAGTATGTGTTAACTCAGTTAATTAAAAATCCATAATATTGTCATCTGTCAGATATCAGGTTTTCCAGTTGACAAACTTATGTTATATACATTTTTATTGTATTTGAATGAAACACTCTGAAAAGGTAAAACTTTCATTTGGAAAAAAACTGAAGAATTTACCTGTTAATATATTGAATTTTCATAGGCATATGAAAATTCATGAAATGTATTTTTGAATACATTTCAAGTTAAAAATCTAGGAATTTTGCTGAGAATATTAATTCTTATTAAAATATATTAAAAATAAATAAATTTTAGATGACAGAACTTTGTTGTTTGTTACCTTTTCATTGAGCAAGAATTACAATTATGAATTTAAAAATCAAATAAATTTGTTATAACAGTGTCCAGTGTTTGGCTATTCTTGATTTGAATTTAATTTTTTCTTAAAAAAATTATGATGGCTCTGTATGCCCAAGTGCTGGTACTTTTATATCTCTTTGGCATGCAAGATTTATTTTAGAGATGTTCTTTCTTCAGGATACATTTAATGTGTAAGACTTTTGTAGAATGATGAAAATAATCAGCAACTTATGATATTAATTTTTCCATGCATTTGGCTCTTATATGAACAAATGTTTTCTCTTCTTGCTTTTATACATCTATTATTTATTACCAGACGTGTGAATCATATTTTGGGAATATGATTGCAGTTTATATCATTGTATTTTGTCTTAGATAAGTGATCTTTTATATATTACTTGAAGCACTTCTTTTTTTAAAACTTTTTTTTTTTTTTTTGCCATTTCTTTCTTAAATCTGTAGTAAAAAATCTCTCAGATGAAAGCAGCAAATTCTCTCATTTTTATTTTATTTTATTTTTTTGAGTTGAAAGATACTCCATCATTTCCCATGATGATCATTCATTTTGTGTGTGTACATATATGCATATAAAATTACAGAATTCAGTTTAGTAATTTGATTAAATATTTTAGTATTCTTGTAAAAGAAAACATGCCATGGTTTGTCAGATACTTTATTTTTCAGCACATAAGATGTATTTGACAGTCAACTATTTAGACTTGAAACCTTAATTCTTAGGCCTCCCATCCAACATAGCTAAGACTTGCCAACAGCACCCATGGAGCGTGCCCCCTCATAGGACTTTAGACTTTCAGTCTAATTATTTCCACTTATTGTTTGTGCAAATTTGTTTTGTTTTCCAATTTTAATATTGTTTCCCTGATGACATCTCAGTGACTGATATAAAATATAGTAGTGATTAAATGTGTTGTTTAATTATTTATATGTACTGTATTTATTCCATTAAACCTCATAATGAGAATGTACTTGAATTTAGCATTGCATAGGTTTGGTAATGATATTTTATTAAAATTAAATCATGACTATTAATGATACTATTAATGGCATCATGACTATTAATGATACTATAATACATCATTAATGATTACCATGTCTTAATGTTATTTTAATACTGGTTTTAAACACACAGAAAGAGAGAGAGAACAGTCTAATATAATACCAGCAGGTGGTGCTCAAATAGATTTCATTCATTTGCTGCTATGTTAGTTTTAATGTTAATTTATTTACTTTTGTTGCCAAAAGTCAGAATATTAGATGTAAAATGATTAAATATCACTTTTAAAACATTTATAGTAATTTACTAAATAAACAGAAATGCACTATGTGATAGTGCATTCATGTTTATTGCATGAAAAAGTCCATACATGAAATATATGGACTTTTTTTTTTGAAGAAATTTAGCATTAAGAATAGTTATATTTTAAATATTTTCAAAGTTCTCTCCCCCCCCCCCCCTCCCTTGTAGCCTCATCATTGGCATTAAATTAAAATCAATCTTGAATACAACTAGTATTAGGTATGTGTATAAATATGAATTAGTAACTCATGGAATTCATGCCATTACCACCAAATGTATCGACATGGTTGAAGGATGATGATGCAAAAACGCAATTTTATGTAGGGCTGACTTTATTTATTTATTTTTAATGTGACTCCCACACAAAAAAAGCTTTCTTGTGTGGTACTTGTTTGCAACAATACACTGGTACTGTTGCAAACCTAACAGTTCATTGGTAGATAAACTGTTAGGTTTGCAACTAAGGAGCTTTATTTTATTTTATTAATTTTATATATATTTTTGTGGATTTTTTTTTTTTTTTTGTTTATTTTTTACATAATCCACAAACTGTTCTAGAGACCAAACAGGATGTACTTTAAGCCATTTCAGGTTTCCAGTAAATGAGATGGTGGTCTCACACTGAGCAAATGTCATCTTCTACCTAAAGACACTCACAAACATCTATGTCACTGCAGGATTTGAACCTGCAGCCTGTTGATTGGAGAAAGGATATGATTACTTCTCAGTAATACTGAACTGCATTATGTAGTTATTTCCTGGAGAAGTCTCATAAATTTGCAGGTTGAATGGATCATGTTATGCAATTGTTAACATATGAAATCAATACCTGAATCTATTACTATTTTGTTTCATTTACTACTCTTCTATATTGTGGGTCTATTATATTCCATACTGAAGAAAATATGCTTTTTGGAAATCAGCTCTATGTGCATGTCAGCCCTTGGAATGTCATATAGTAGTGATCTATGTATTTATTAATAATACATCCAGTTTTTTGACAGTTTCCTTTTCACTTAAATTATAACCCTTGGCAATCAGGTTGTTACTGAACTCATTAAAATAATCTTTGCATTCTTGAATGAGGAAGTTCTTTAGAAGAGTTAAATGCTTGCCAGTAATTAGACTCTTCCTTCTGAACCATAAATTAAAATGTATGCTAACCATACCTGTGTTATCATATATTTTAATTTTGCTGTTTAACTTGATTTTAATTTGAGTTTAATTTAATGTGAGTGACATTTTTGTAATGTATTTTTGAGATTTTTTTAGCTAAGTGTATTTTTCAATTCAGATATTTAACATAAGCTGTAATTTGTCACTATCATTAGTGACAAGCTGATAAAACAAGTTAACTACCCTTTACTTTTCTTTCAAATTCTTTGCTAAACTTATATGGATTTCTTTCTGCTTTATGTGTCATATCCCATGGTGTACTGTGTGTTTTTGAAATTCAGAATAGAAGTGATTTACAGTGATAAGCTATGCAAATCAAAATGTAATAAATAGTATAAAACTAAATGAACTATGAAATATACTTATTTATAATGAATCTTGAACTATATTATATTTATACATTTAGGTGCATTAGTGGAATGTAAAGGTAAGACTAAACCTAAGCTAAAATGTATGTAAACATACTTGAGAAAAGACTTAAGAAAAGTTGTTAACGAGAGAAACAATTATTATGTTACATTTATGGACTCAACTACGATCTAGAATAAAAATCTGTAATAACATTAACATTCTATGTTCCAACTTTTATATCAAGATCATCTTCAAGAATGTGTGTGTGTGTGTGTACACACACACACTTCTAACAGATAAGCTTAGGTGTTGATGGTTATTCATGACTTAAATTTTTAACGGTATTAACAACACCAAACAATTTAATCAAAAGATGTTAATTAATCAAATTAATTAACTGCTTATATTCGCTGAATTTCAAATTGGCATCATCAGAGCACAACATACTTGTACACGTACAGTGAGCAAGTAAAAAAGCTTTTCTACTTACTCACTGTCACGTGTACAAGTGTGTTGTGCTCTGATGATGCTGATTTGAAATTCAGCGAATATAAGCAGTTAATTAAACATCTTTTGATTAAATTGTTTGGTGTCATTAATACTGTTAAAAACTTAAGACATGAACACACACTTCAGTAAAACCACTAGAACTGTACTGTTGTAAACTAAGCTACATAATGTCTAAAACTAATTAACCTCCCTAGCCTGACCTCATGGTTAAAAAAAAAATAATAATTAATTACATCGGCCAATACCAAGAGAACAAGTTGAGTCGAGTCTAGCTAACTAAAAGTTGTCAAACATATGTTGTTGTGGAAATATAATATGGATGCATATTTAATTTTGGAAATCTCCAAAATATATGAAAGTATAGATTACATAAAAATATGTAATCTCTACTTAAGTTGTAAGTCAGCTGTTAGAATTCAAGAATTGTGCTATCGAATCTGATATTAAAATCAGATATTAAATGTTCTTTCTTTATGTGGATGATGTACTCCAAAAATAAATCCTACAAGTTCAATAACTGTATACTAACTAAATTGGATAACTAACTGCTGAAATAAATTTGGTATGAAAATCAGCAGTAAATAGATAAACACCTTAAAAATGAGGGGAACATAGATAACTGGATGTGTAGAATGAGAAAAACATTTCGGCTTAGGGACAATTATTCTGAAGATGGCAAAAAATAAATATGGAAATAAGTAATATTGGTTTGCTAGAGAAAACATACTTGAGAAAAGACCCATTTGAGTGAATTTATATGGAATGAGAGAGAGATTAGCTAAAACACCCCTAGTAGTATACAAGACAGTTTTAACTAATGGATCTGAAAGTCGGATTAGAAAAAACATTAAACTGAAAGCTAAAAACCAGAGATGTGATGAGAGTTCTGAGAGGTATATCTCGAAACTCTCATCAAATTGTAGGTCTCATCAAAAGGGTATTTGATGAGAGAAAAAAGATAATTTTCTAGGTGGATCGATGTAGTTAATAGTGCTTTACTGAAGGCCTGACAAATAAACTTTGTTGTGCAGAACTTCATTCTATCCTAAATATCCTTTGAAGGTACATTATAAGAAATGATGGGGATGACTGAAATATAAATATTAGGATGTATAGTACATCACTACTGTCAATTTACCAATGCTTGGATAAGTCAAACCTTTATCTTCTTTTTTGATGCTACATCAGCCCTCCATTAAGCTAGTGTTGATGTTATGCTGAAAAAGTAAAATCACATACCACTTGAAGACTCTTACAGTGGGGTTTGAGTCTTAGGCCCTGCATCTTGACACTGGTGACGAGGTGCAGACTTTACCAGTATTACACCAAATATTCCTTTGTTTTCTCAGTATACACAGACTGTACAAAATTTTGATAAAAGTTTGGTATCCTGGAGTAGGCAGAATGAAACAAGTAGGTATTGCTGAGCTTCTTAGAAAAACAATATCTGCAAGAATTTCAGGAAATATAAGTATGTGTGCATGTTTTTATATCATTGAAAAAATTGTCATGATCAGGGCCACGTCTTTATCCATTTGTCAATGATGACATGCCAGTTTCAAGTTTGTTTGCTAGAATTTTTGTTTAAAACTAATATTATTAACCATCTTTGTTGTATTCAAAATACCTCAAAAGCAATGATTTCTTATTTAGAGTTTATAAATATATGAGGTGTGACAATTTAATTCTTAGAACGGGCATATAGTCATGTGAGTAATCGTGTTTGTACATCTTTTAACTAAGGCGGGCATAAATCTCAAGTTGATAGAACTATTTGCTAGTTGGGTATTGAAAAACAATAGAGATCTGTGTGAAAACTTTAGCATAAAAATGTGTGATCAAAATTTGGAGCAGTGTATTAACACCGAATTTAGTGTGAAGATCGGCAAAACTGCTACTGAAATGTTGGAGCTGTTGAAAATGGCATATGGTGTGGATGCTCTGAAAAAAGTCATGTGTCTTTGAATGGCATAAGAGATTCAAAGGTGGGCGAGAAGATGTGAGCGACGACCCCAGAAGTGGAAAGCCAAAAACTGAAATGACGGATGCAAATTCATTGAACAGGGACAAATGGTCAACCAACAGTGCTATTTAGAGGTGCTGAAAAGATTACGAGATTCTGTTCAGAGAGAAAAAAGACCTGAATTGTGGCTTGACAAGTGGATCATGAGAGAGTTTCTGGCCAAAAAATTGATTACCGAATTAGGTCATTTTAGCTTAGCTCCCTGTGATTTCTGGCTGTTTTTCAGAATTAAAGACAGTGCTAAAAGGACGAATATTTTCTGACATCCCTGATATCCAGCATAATGTGATAAAGGAACTCAAGAGTATTCCAGAAAAAGAGTTCCAGGCCTGTTCCCGAAAATGGGAACTCCGTCTAAACTAGCATATAAATGCATAAGGGACTACTTCGAAGTCAAAAGTAGTCACTAATGTATAGTTCCGAACATAGGGTTTTTTACTGGTGCATTCCAGGAATTAAATTGTCACACCTCGTGTCTATATATACATATAACATTCCTTTTAAAAATGTTATGCATTACATAAATGGGTTGGTTTCTGTTCCAAGTGAAGTATATATGAATATCGATCAATATTTCTGCATTTCATGATTATACCGTGGTGCATTATCTACAAAAACACCAAAATAAAACAAAAGCAAGCATCACAATCAGCACCCCCCCCCCCCCCATCTCTAAAAAAAGTTGCACTTTAATGTGGTAGTGCAACAAACTTCTGTGAGCTATCTTTCTGCTTATATTTTCTACAATCATTTTTCTGATTTTATTTATTTATTTATGCTTATGGCTACATGAAACTGGTAAGTGAAAAGTACAATCACAATTTCCAGAAACAAATGATGAAAATCTTAACATATAAAAGTTCATTACAGGCACAACCTGCTTTCTAAGTCTTTCCTTTTTTTTTAAAATATAAAACAAAAGTAACTTGTCATAATTAACCCAGGGACAGTTATCGTCCTGCTGCACCAAGTATGACAGGCTGCATGTTCTGACAACACTTCACAACATAAAAGTAGCTGTATCCGAGGTTTAAGTAGAGAGCAGTTGTGTCTTGTGTGAGAAAACTTGGTCCATTAGAGGAGGCCCATTTCACACTGTATCATCATCTTCTAACATGAGGGGGAGTCTGCTGATACTATGACGAGGACTATGAGAGTGACTACGAGAATAACGTCTTCGTGGTGAGACGAGACTGTGATCTTCTGTTTCCTCCATAACCACCGCCACCACCATACCAACTACATGTCAAGATCCAGGCTGGAAAGCCAATTCAAGGCCTCACCTGTCACTTTGTGGATATCCTGTAGGCCATCACCGTGAAATTGGCGCCTTGGGCAGTCGTACACAATATGATTAATTGTCTGAGCCACGAGAGAACAATCACGATAAGAGTGATCTCACAGCCCCCATTTATGTAGAAGATAGCCACATTTGCCCTGACTAATTCTGATCCCGTTTATGGATGACCAAATCTTCCTAGGAAGATCAAAACCAGGCTGCGGAGCACAGGGATCTTCTACCAGGAAGCTGTTTGTTGGGAGATTGTTGGACCAGTATTCTCTCCATATGTCAGATATTGATGGCAGTGCAGCTGAAGAGAGTTCGTCCATGGGCCAGAGAGGTTTTTAGCTTTGAGACGAAGACTAGGTGGGTTTATGAGAGTCTGGTGTAGGGGTAGGAGTGGATTGCTCATTGCTTTATTAAATTCCTTAATCGAGGCTTGTCTTCTCCATATGTGTGGTGGTGCAATGTTAGATAGAACAGGCAGCCAGGAGAGAGGGGTGCTTCTCACTGTCCCACTAATTGTGTGCATGGTAGAGTTCAGATGGGTGTCTATAATGTTAGTGTGTGTACTTCTTTCCCAGACATGGTCACAATATTCTGCTGCAGAGAATGCGAGGGCTAGTGCAGATGACCTTACTTCTGCACCACAACCCCAGGTTGTTCCAGCAAGCCTTGAAATGATGTTATTTCTGGTTTTAATTTTATTGGAGAGATTGATGATGTGCCTTTTATAGGTTAGGCTTCTGTCCAGGCTCACTGTAAGGTATTTTGGGTGAGGCTCGTGTTCTACCATTTTTCCACAAAGAAAGAAAGGTTGAGTTGTCAATTCTCCTCTGCATTGTACAGATGAAATACTGAGGACACTGTTATCATTGGATTTGACTTCAAGTATCACTGCTTGAAGTACTCTTCCAGGGTGTTCAGGTCTGTATTCAAGGTTGATTCTAGGTTGGTAAAGGAGGTGGATTGATGAAAGATTGCTAGGTAATCGGCGTACATACGCATGCTTGATCTGGTATGAGGTAGATCATATACATAGATGTTAAAAAGTATAGGGATAACACAGAGCCCCGAGGAAGATCTTTGTGAAGGAATCTGGGCCTGCTCTTTTTTCCGCCAATATGGACCCGGATCTTTCTGTTGGAGACAATAGATTCAAAAAGTTTAAGAGTTTTTTTACACTTTATAATATTTCCTAGTTTTAGGAGGAGGCCCCTGATCCAGACAGTGTCATAAGCAGATGTTAGGTCAATGAAAGTGGCTCCAGATTTAAGTTTCTTCTGGAAGCTTGCTTCAATTTGAGTTGTCAGGGCCAGGACCTGGTCACAGCAACTTCTTCCTGGCCTGAAGCCAGCTTGTTCAGTCGGGAGTGCTCTTCCAATGAGTGGTGAAATTCTTTTAAGGAGAATTCTTTCAAAGGGCTTCAAGGTAGTGCAAAGCAAGGATATAGGTCGTAGGTTTTTCACGTGGATCCTTCCCTGGTTTGGGCACGGCAATTATTTTGGCTTCCCTCCACAGCTTTGGTAATTTACCAGTCATGATGATTTCTGAGAAAAGGGCAGCCAGCCATGTTTGGCCATGTTGACCAAGATGTTTTAGGAACTCAGGGAGTATATCATCCACTCCTGCAGCTTTGCCATTCTTGGTAAGTTTTAAGGCTATTTGTACCTCTTCCCGAGATATTGGGTGTACGAGTTCAGGAAGCTCAGGTTCCATCTTCAGGATTTGTCTGATGGAAGCTTGTACAGCAATTTTCCTGGTAGAGCTGGGATGAATATTGGAGGTTTTCAATAAATGGTTAGCCATTTGATCAGGGGTTATCTCTGTTGTTTTGTGTGTCGTTGAATCTGCTCTACCTGATTTTCTCAGAATTGACCAGCTTCTACTACTAGATGTGACGAAATCGAGTTCATTGATGGTTGAGATCCATCTTTCCTTTATGTTTTTATCCAGGGTTGATATGAGCTCCTTAGCAATAGCTGGATCTTCAGTTTCCTCATATTTAGCTAGGAGTTCCTCACTTTATCTACTCCAACATGGGATATTTAATTTAATATCTAATCTAATCTAATTTAATGAAACATTGCTTCGTGAATTCAAATTATCAGTCAATTCTTTGAACTTGAAATTATTTTATGTACTGTTACTGACTATTACTGTTTAAGAAAGGCATAGTTTCCGTTCTTATTTCGATCCAGTTCAGTTATTAAAGATATGTCAAATATTATACAAATCAAAATATTATAAAAAAATGTTTTAGGACTAGAAAGTGTTGAGTAACCTGTATCCACAAAGTTCTCCACATCTGCTAAAACTATAGTAATATGAGCAATATTCTCAACCTTTTATAGATGAACTTCCATTTCACTGAATCTCCAATTCCCATTCATTTTTCATCCCATTTATCTCAGTTCTGTGGAACAGCATTCCCCATGCAAGTATTCTGCAAAAGCTACAACCTCAACATAGAAAATAAATATCAGGAAGGTGGCAAAATATTCTGGAGGCTGTTTGAAAAAGCTCAGAAATGGAGGAAAGAGTGCTGTAAAAGAAATTAGAGATGATAAAAGTGACGTGAAAACTGGAGAAAAAGATATCTTTGATGCATGGAGTAATTACTATGAAAAATTGCTAAATGAAACAAGCAGTGGCAGCACAGTGGTAAAAAAATACTCAACAGGCATGCAATCAGGAATTTATATCCATACTTGAAGTAGAAAAAAGCCATTAGAAACCTGAAATGTGGAGAGGCAGTTGGAGTAGATGATATTTGACCAGAAATGGTCAAGTATGGAGGTATAAAAGTCTTACAGTGGCTGCACTGTATAGTCCAGAAGGCCTGGACAGAGGGACGAATCCCAGGTGATTGGAGTAGAGCTCTCTTAGTACCCATATACAAAGAGGTGAATGAGAGAATTACAGAGGTAATTCCTGAATGAATATTCCTGGTAAGATTAATTATTATTACGTGACACCTCCAGGAAGTCCAGAGACTCATCGAGGGAGAGCACCTACTCTACAACTTTAATCTCCGCCACTCAATCCACCAACTAATGAACTGCAACTACACCAATGCCATCTACCACCCGCCACCACCATTAGTATTTTCACAGTCACAAACATCTATTCCCATGGCAGGATTTGAACCGCCAGCCTTTTTGTTGGAGAGCGGATAGGCCCACTGCTTGACCAACCAAGCCAGCAAGTTTTGCAAGTATACTTGAGAAAAGGTTTAGAAAGACTGTGGAAGGGGAAGCTTGGTGAAGAACAAGCTGGATTCAGGCCAAATAGATGCTATCAGAATCCGATTTTCACTTTACGACAGATAGTTGAGAAATCACGTGAATATAACAAAGATCTGTATTTGAGTTTTGTAAATCTGGAAAAGGCATATGAAAAGGTGCCAAGAAAGAAGCTATTCAATACGCTACACATATATGGTGTCAGTGGGGCATTATATCAAGCAATACTTAATCTTTATTTGAGTTGCAAGTCAGCAGTTAGAATTGAAGGAAGCACAGGAAGATGGTTTAATGTTAAATCTGGTGTGAGACAAGGATGTACATTATCCCCTCTGTTATTCATTATCTATATGGATCACATTATGAAGGAAAGTGGTATTAAACATGATATCAAAATTGGAGATGTTAATGTCAGCTCTTTGCTTTATGTAGATGATGTTATACCTCTAAATAAATCCACTACAAGTCTGCAAGATTCCCTGACTAAATTGAATAACTGTTGTAATAGATATGGTATGAAGGTCAGCAATAACAAGACAGACAACAGAAGCATTGAAAATATCAACTGCATTGTGAATGGAGAACCTATAGAACAAGTAGAACATTTCAGCTACTTAGGCACGATTTTTAGTGAAGATGGTAAACTAAATATGGAAATAGATAACAGAATCAACAAAGCTGATATGGTAGGAAGTCAACTAAATAAATTTATATGGAATAAGAGATAAATTTGTCAAAAACACTACATTAGCTGTATACAAGGCAGTATTCAAACCAATTTTAACTTATGGATCTGAGAGCTGGGTTAGAAGTAAAACACTTGGCCAAAGACCAGAGACGGCAGATATGAGAATCCTGAGAAAAAAAAAAAAAAAAATTGGGTGTGAACAGATGACATTAACAAGTTTATTTGGAAAGAACATTGTTAGCATCCAGGAATGTATTAGCAGAGCTAATCTCAGGTGGTATGTTCACTTAAACAGAATAGGAGAGGAAAGATTAGCAAAAGAAGTGTTCTCTGCCAGGTTGGCAGGAAAATTGTAGATAGGAAGTTAGTAATGATTTAAATTTTTCATGTAGTACTATCATATCCTGTGCATCCCTTGAGGGTACATGTCAGGAATTTGATGATGATCGTCATCATCATGATTACCATATTGTGATTAGAAAACCAGCAATTACTTACCATTATTATTAGCGTTGCTATTTTCTCCAATTTTTTTCAAAAATATTTATATATGTCTGGTAATCATTTCCTACTCTGCTGTTTTGATCTTCAAACATGAATCACATTTTCTTTTGTGTTGTTGCCTTCTAATGCCTTGAAAAATGTTTCCTCTTCTTGTTTAGTGATGCTCTGTATGATACCCCTTCTATGATACTATAGGCACAATAAGTCTCAATGCCAGTTCTCCATTCTGATATTTGCTCAAATCAATATACTTCATATTGACTGCCATAGACGAAGATTATCCTGGTATTTAGCATTGAATACTACACTCAATGGACAGAACATTGGAGATACTTGTCTAATAGTATGTCTGTTTTCCTCTAGAGAAAATAACATCCTGTACTCTCCGAGGCATTAACTCCATCCTATGCTGGAAGGTTGCCAGAGGTAATTCCAGCCATGCTTGTTGCAGCATTGTCCACAACTGCACTTTAGGCATCAGTCCTGGATACATGGATCTGATGTCTCTCTCTATGGCATCCCAGAGAGATTTGATTGGATTTAAATCTGTATACCTTGGGGGCTACGGGATTGTCCCAAACTCAGATGAGTGTTTTTAGAGCCATGCCTGGGTGGTTGTGGCCTGGTGGGACAATGCATTATCTTGCTGCATCAGCTGCAGGATGCGCAAAGGCCATGAAAGTGTGTGGGTGATCATCCAGCACATTCTGGTAGCTTGCAGCATTGACCTCTACAGACATATTATGGGACCTAATGTGTCACATGAGAAGACTCCCCAAACCATCACAGTGCCAACCTGGCATAGCATGACAATGGCCTCATGCTGTTGATGCTAGCCCACACCCTCCTGTCAGCGCAGTACAACTGATATGGGATTCATCAGACCACATGACTCGTGGTCCACCCTGTAAAGGCCTTGTGTTGATGGTTCCGACACCAGACCAGGTGCAATACCTGATGATGAGCTGTCAATAGTGATACATGATTAGAGTGTTGGCCCCTGTAGTCCATAGTATGCTGGGTATGCCATACCGCTTTCTTGCTGATACTACTTGGACCTCCAACATTGAAACGGATGTGATTTGTGCTGGGCTGCCATTGCCCTGCAGTTGGTCTGTATGAGCCTGGACTGTCTACATCCACCCCTAGTCATCAGTGGTGTGTGTGTGTGGTTGGCCACTACTTGCTTGGTGCTGATATGTCTGTGGATGGTATACTCGCAGTGGACCCTTGATACAGTTGCCCTGGCATTCTTACCACTTGGGCAATAGAATGGCTCTTCATTCTTGTACCGATAATATGTCCATATGATCAAAGTTGCTAAGATTATCACATTTACCTATGTTAGTCAATTGCAATATGCTGTTCAGAAGCCCTGATGTCTGCCTATTTGCCATCTGCGTTCGGTTTGGATACGTTTCACTCTGTGCAGGGGGATGGCAGTGTCTACTTCCCATCACCCCTGTCTCTGATGTTTTGTCCATTGAGTGTATATCCACTCCTTTTCTCTAACTGTTATTGCCTGAATATAACAAGTTGTATTTGTTGCTTTGAAAAATCTCACCTGTTTTTTTATTCGTTGTTTCAGTAACGCTTATTTATGTTGATCTGGTAGTTCTGTTTATTTTCTATTGATGCTTTTTATGTTGATAGGCCAAATCCTGAATTCTGCAAATGTTCAGTTTGTTCAGTTTTGGCGAGATGTCCTGTCCTGTATTTAGTGCAATTATTTATTTGTTCCACTGTCTGTATTACTTTTTGCTGTTCACTCTGCTTTCTTGACAAAAACAGTGGGAGTCTTGTTTAACTCAGCAACCTCCCAGTCAGTATGAAATTCCATCATATTATACCATCATTTTTACTTTGGTTTAAGCCAGTAAGAATACAATTTGGCCATCTAAATTCCAAATTGCCAGCCCATCCTTGTTTGATCAGTATCCAGGTAGATACATACTAACTGGTTGTATCACAAGAAGGTGAGGATCTTTGGTCTCTTTATTCATTAAAAGACTACATGGAAGTTTCCTCCAAATTATTCAGCTTTAACAGTAAAGCACTGCTTGAGGTTTAAAACAAGAATATTACTTCTTGTCAAGTATAATATACTTTATATAACTAGTGAAAAAAAATTTCCTACAACTTTTTATCTTTGTTCCATATTTCATACTAAGATTTACTTCAAGTGGAGAGATGAAATCATGTTTAGCGTCTCAAATTGCATTAGAATTACTTGTTAATGTCAGTTAAAGAAGTAGTAGTTTTAATTTTTGTACCATTGTTACCAATAATAATCATTTGGTCTGCCACCAGGCTGCTACCTTGATTACCGTGATGGACCTGTGATTTCAGTCAGGATTTCTCCGACCGCAGGTCATAAAGAGTCCAGCTATTCCTGTCTTGAGCCTTTCTTCTCCAATTTCTTCCAACTTTCTTGATCATTGGGGTCTTCCCACCTTAAGGTCTTCCAGGTTTCCTTTTAGTATCTTTCGGATAACAATGTGTCACTCTGACTGTCCACTGTTGTCTCTCATTTTGGCGAGATGTCCTGCCCATCTACTTTTGCTGATGTAGATTACTTTTATTACATCTTTGAGTCCAGACTTCTTTCTGATTTCTTTGTGTCTTACGTGGTCTATTTTATTTATATTGCACATTGAGTTGTTATTAGGCTTTGTTCTTTTAAAGTTGTGTTCCATGTTTCACCCATTAGTTAATGCTGGTAGGATGTGACTATTGAAAAGATTGCTCTTATTTCTGTATCTATGTTTTGATTGGTAATTGTTGATTTTGCTTTGTTGAAGGCCATCCATATAGCTCTTTTTCTTGTTGCTATTTCATTTGATATATCATTATTCATTTTTATGGACCGTCCGAGGTAGATGTAATGTTCAACTTCTTGTTTTGTCCAGATGTATTTCCAATCCAATTTTTTGGCAGTTTTCGCTTATGTTATTCAGCATTGATTCTAAGAGTTCGGGGAGTGAGATGTTAATACCACATTGTTGGCAAATAATTGAATATTTGTATTTCACCATCTATGTTTATTCCACCTTGCATGTCAGTTTTTTGAATGATGCTGTCCAGAGTAGATGTGAAGAGATTAGATGATAAGACATCTCCCTGACGTACTCCTCTACTTCAGTGTCAAATGCCTTTTTAAAATCTATAAAAAGAAAACAAAGTGTCATCTGGTATTCTCTGCATCTTTCTGTTATTTGAGTAATAGTTTGAATGTGGTCTGTTGTGCAGACCACATGTCAGTTTTTTTTTTTTTTTTTTCGAAATGGCCTGTTCTTTGCAGCTATTTTCATTGATTGGAGGTTTGTATTCTGTTTAGGATGACTCTGTCTTCTTTATTATCTTTCAGAATTATGATCTTCCATTCAGTAGGTGCTTTCCTTAATTGTATATATCAAGTAAATCTTTCTGCTAGAGCTGTAAAGATTACTTGTCCACCCATTTTTAATTCATCAGATTTTATACCATCAATTCCTGGTGATTGGTCAGTTTTCATATGGTGGAGAGCCATTTTTACTTCTTCAGGTAGGATAGATGGTATTTCTGAATTTTCTAAATTTTCATCTGGCACCGGAGCTGTGACTACTTGTTTAGATGAGTAAAGGTTCTCATAAAACGATTTTATTGTTGTTCCCATTTCAGTTCTGTTTGTGTGCCTGTTTCCTTGATTGTCTATGAAGGCTAATGGTAGTGGTTGCTTTAGACTTATTTTCTTTTGCTACTTTTTTTAGGCTACTGTGAAGCCTAGCTGCTTCTGCCAGTTTTGTCATTCTGTGTATATTATAGTTGTCTTTAATATTCTGCTTCGGTTGTTTACAGATAATTTTATATTCTAAATTGTCTTTTCCTGTATCTTTCAATTTTCTTCAGTAGTTCTATTGTTCTCGCTGATTGGTGTTCCCTGGTCTTAGGAGGAGGTTCATAGGAGGCTCTTTCTTTGCAATTCAATAAATGATTATTAAAATTTGCTAAATCTTTGTTGGGTTCATTTTTTAATTTCCAGTCAGTTTCTTCCATATTTTTTCTAAATTCTTCTGAATTTATCTGTTTTGAGCGTTTTTTATGGTTTGACTGTGCTCGTATGCGTTCTTCATTTTTCTATGTATTTTGAGGGTGGCTCTTATTGGACAGTGGTCTGAATGAATATCACAGTGGCGTTTTCCAATTACATCAAAATTTTTTACTATTCTTTTGCAATTTGTTAGGATGAAATCAATTTCATTTCTTGTTTCTCCATTTGGAGATTGCCAATTCCATCTTTTTCCAGTTCTCTTTTTAAAAAAACTGTTCATAATTTTAAGCCTTTCTGCTTCAACAAATTCTGCTAGGAGTTCACCTCTTTCTATTTTTTCCCCATGGTCCAATGTATTTTTCTTCTATAGCTCCTGTACCGATCTTTGCGTTGAAAATCCCCCGTGTCAGGACAAAATTACACAGGAAAAAATTATACGGGATAAAATTGCACTGCAAAAATTACACGAGGACGAAATTACACAGGGAAGAAATTACACATAGATAAAAATACACTAAGAAAAAAATTAAAAGGAAAAATAGGAAAATATTTACACAAGTAATTTTGAAATTAAGAAATTACACAGGGAAGAAAAAACAAAGAAAAAATTACACATAGATAAAAATACACTAAGGAAAAAATACACAAGTAAGAAATTACACATAAAATAAAATTTACCAAAAATTGTACAAAATTTATAACCAGCAAGGGGTAAATCACTAGTGCAGATTTGGGCAAGGGGATTAGGGATGTGGTTGAGTTGGAAACTCAAAATGATGTAGTGATTAGCTACCCTAATTAGTACTTACCTAAGATTTACAAGAAAACCAATCGACAATTGTTAATCACCATGAACTGCTCAAGAATTTCTAAGAATTGTTTGGGTGAAGGTATATAAGTAAATTTTTGTCTTACATTCTTCAGTTCTAGTTTAGTGACTTGTAATACAACTAGTGTATAACGTGCGAGTTAATAAATTTTGTGATTAATTTTTTAAAATTAATTTTTAATTTACCCATGGCTAATTTTGAGTACAGCATTAGTAATAAAGGTAGTCAAATTATAATTTACAAAGAATTCGAGTTTGTTCGTCACCGTGAAACTGCTATCGGAACTATTCATTCGTGTAGTGCAAAGTTTAGAACTTTACATTGTCGATCGCTGCTCCATACCAGAGACAACAAGATTATCCATGAGTCTTCAGAACACTGTCATGTTAATAGGACTTTTGAATCTGAAGCTCATCAACTTGCAAATCAAATGAAAAGAAAAATGTCGAATCCAGGCACAAAGGCTCGTGCAATTATAGCTAACAGTTTAGTGACTGTATCAGATGGATTAAAAATGTACCTACCAAAGAAGAGGTCCATGACCAGGCGATTAAATAGATCCAAAGCTAAAACAATCGGAAACGTTCCGTCAAATCCAGATAACAAAAATTTTGAAATACCAGAGAAGTACTCTAAATGGATTATTCATGAATCCAGGGCAGAAGATCCAGAACGTATAATACTAATTGGTCACAAGACTCTTCTAGATCAACTTGTAGTTAACGATTTTTGACTAGCAGATGGTACATTTAAAGTGGTTCCAGAAATATATTATCAGTTATACAGTATCCATGTACAATATGAGTCAGGCGTCGCTTTTCCTTGTCTACTGGTTCTTCTACCAGGGAAAGAGGAAGAAATATACGTGAAGATGCTGAACATGTTACTGGAGAAAATTCCTTAAGCTCGACCACAAAAAATTTTGACCGATTTTGAAACAGCAGCAATGAATGATTTCCGTACCATGTTTGAAAACATCGAAATTGGTGGCTGCTTTTTCCACTTATCACAATCTATTATACGCAAAGTAAATGAATGTGGACTAAAATCTCCTAATGACTCCAATCAGTCATTTGCAGTACACATTAAAATGTTACAATCATTTTCACGTTTGCCAGAAGAAGTGTTAGAAACATTTTTAGAAGTTGCTGATCTGTTCTCTAATTTAGACGAATAAAATGAACAAATCGAGCAAGTTCTCCTTTACTTCGAACGTACATATATTCGAGGTCGACAGCTCTGGAACGACACTTATAGACAACCTCTATTCACTATTTCTACTGGGAACCATAGATACTCTGCAGCTAACTGTATAGCTAGAACTACAAATTGTATCGAAGTACTATGGACTTCAGTCTCTCTTTCAGTGTTCCCATCCAACTGTATGGAAATTTTTGGATAACATTGTTAAAGAATTATATTTACAACATACAAAACTATGTGCAGCATTTAACTGGTCAACGAAACCCAGGATGTCGTAGGTACATTTCGTTAAAACAGCGTATTTCAAATATTGTAAAAAATTACGACTTTAATAGACGATTGGATTTTTTATGTTATATAGCTTATATGACTTAGTGTTTGTTATTATTTTTTAAGTTATATAATTTATATAACTTAGTGTTTTTTATTATTTTTTAAAATAAAAGTAATTTTTGCAGTATTAAGAAAGTTTATGTGTTTAATTTGACAACAAAATACCAATAATATTTTAATCGAATTAAAGTCAGCAGGTCTTATAAAGTATTACAAAAGTATCAGAACTCTTATCTGAAAATAAATATAAAATTCATCATAAAAATTTAAAAACTCTAAAGTAAAAAACTTCAGCGTGAATATTCAAATTTGTGTAATTTTTTCCTAGTGTATTTTTATCTATATGTAATTTCATCCTTGTGTAATTTTGGCAGTGTAATTTTATCCCGTGTAATTTTAACATGTAACGAAATTCCCACACACTATAGTGTTTGTTGTTTTCTTCTGTAATGTTTCTCGTAGGTGTTCATAGAAGTTTTCTATTTCTTCTTTGTCAGCTGTTTAAGTAGGTGCGTAGACTACTACTATTTTTATTGTTACTGATTCTCCTATTTTTAATTTTAGTGTTCCTAATCATTCAGAATGGATTGTGCAAGAAATAATATTTTTAGTTAGCTTTTCTTTTATGATGAAGCCAACTCATCCAACTTTTGTAGCATTATCTGAAGCTCAAAAGAAGATTTGGTTGCCCTTGTTCCATTTTGTTGTTAATTCTGAGCTTCTTTGGGTTTCACAAATAGCAAGGGCATCAAACTTTACATTTTGCAGTTCCCGAAACAGGAAATCAATATGGGAGTCTGAGGACAGAGTTTGAGTGTTGAAAGAACCAAATAGGGTCGAATTTCCAGGTAGTGGTCTGCCCTCTTCTGCGAGATTCTTAGCACCCCTGCTCTTGCAGATTCCTCACCACCACCCTGGTGGGATTGCAAAGAACCGTGCAAGACTGGAGGGCTTTTTCTTCTTTTACTTGCTGCATCTTTACAGTGATCTACGACACTTCTTCTGACCATGGTTCTGAAGTGCACCTTTGGTCCATGGCTCCTTATTCATTATTTGAAGTGGCTCACTTGGGCTTCCCTCATCCATTACCTGAGGGATGTGCTTGGGGGGTGAGGCCCCCCCCCCCCCCCACACACACAAAAAAAAGCTGTTGCAGGTTTGAAACTTATGCTCGAATGTTTGTAAATATCTTTAGATGAAATGTGAATTTCATCACCTGGTGATGAGCACACCACCCTGCTTATTATGAAAGCCAGAAGTGGCTTGATAAAGTTCTATATTTAATCTCTAGAGTGGGCTTTCCAGATCATAAAAATACAAAACAAAATCCTCTACCTACATATGGTAGTAGTGTACTATATGTTTGCAATCTTTTGTGAGTCATATAGAATGTATAATCAGTGATATATGCAGGTCCATTTCACCCTTTCCTTCTGGATAAGAGGTGAGGCAGTTGGCCCAATTTTTCCTATCAGAAAAGCGTATAATCTTTCAACCAAAACAACAGTGTACCAAAATAAAATTTATTGCTGCCATTTTTTTGTTTAGCATGTTTTATTATGTTGAATTCTTGTTACTAGATATCATAGTAGAAAAGTTATTTTATAGAAAGTTGATTTTCTCTCACCACTCTAAGTAAAATCATATCTCATAGACACATTTGAAAAATCATATATATATATATATTAATATTAAACTGAGTATGATAAAATTCACTGCCCAATTTTGTTTAATATATATATTTACTTATATCTATATTCAGTTAACAGCATTCATAGTCATAGAATTCAAGAAACATGTAGCAACATAATCACATTTTGGCTGGTAGATGTGTCCAATTTGGTCCTTACCCAAATGTCTACTAGGAGACATCATCATAAATTGATATGCCCCTAATAGTGCTGTTTTCTGGTCTAGGAGGCTCAACTTTTTCAGTTATTTAATCATCTTGATATTGCTCCTATGATAGTTGGAACTGTTGTTTCTCTTTGGTTCCTAATTTGTAGAATTTTAGTCTCCAAATTGTGAAAGGTAGGTTTTGCCTTAGTAATATGCTTAATTTTTTATAATCAAGTCGCAGTGTAGTTGGATAAGGGAAATTAGTAGTTAGTTATATTGTTAGACTTTGCAAAATCTTGCACAAGATTCCACATAGAACTCTGTTGCATTAATTGCAGTAAATGTGGATAGATATGAATCTGGTGATTTGGATTATAGGAAGGCTGATGAACAGATATCAATGAGTGGTTTATGGAGGAGTTGAGTCAAGGAGAAGGCAGTGACCAGTGGTGTATCACAGGGCTCAGTGCTCTGTCTTTTGTTGTTTAATTTGTATATCAATGATATAGGAAATGATTTGACTGGAAATATTCAGTTGTTTGCTGATGATTCTAAACTAGGAAGAGCAGAGATCCTGTAGGAAGACTTAAACAGATTAGCAGTATGGACAAAGGAATCCAGAAGCGAGTGACAAAGATTGCGGCAGCGGAATATTCCCTATGAGAGATTGATGGTCTGTAGGTGTCAAAAATTATCTGAGAGACAAAAAAAAAGGAGACATGATAGAAGAAGCATTTAAGTTGTTAAAGGGGTTTTATAGGATTGTTACTGAAAACATTTTTCAGTGCATGGCAAGAGGAGAGAGAACAGGGGGATCACTAGTGGAAGTTGTGTAAGAATGGTTAGTAAGGGTGTTAATCATCATCATAAGTCTTTCCGTGTCTACTGGCATATAGGGCTGTAATGCTAGTTTTTCATCTGTCCCTCGCAACTGCTCTTGCTTCTACCCAACTCCCCCATCTTGCCTCCTTCATTTTGGATTCCATCATTCTTCTCCAAGTTATATGTTATCCACATCAGACCAGGCTAGATAACAGTCTTCTGGGGTCTTGCAAGTTACGTCTGTTGCAGGAGCATTTGTTCATCCAGATTTGCAGTTTCCGTAATCAGATAATTTTTACAGGGAGGGGTGATTAGCCCTTCGCTCAACCCCTGAAGGGGAGCCAGCTATACCCCCGGGGACTGGGTCTCCATTTATGCCTCTTACGATACGCAGGAGTGTGGCTGGGGTATTCTACTACCACCCCAACATGGGGGAAGTAAGGGTGTTAAGACTAGATTTTTTGCTTGGGTGGTGGTGGATGCTTTATGGGTGATTGAGTTTAAGGAAAAGTATGATAAATATTGTGTGAATGAGTTGAAATGATGGCTAGTGTGGTCCCCATAGATCTCCCATGATGAGTCTCCTGACTCCATTGAGATAGATACCTGTATAATTTTTGTTTTATTTTATTCGTGTGGGGTTCCCCTCATTCCTCGACTACCCATTAAGACTGGTTGAGCCCTCGTAATGAGGGATTAAGTATGTATATTTTGATTGTAGCAATGTGTGTTGATAGGGCTGGTTTGCCTGTTCTGAGGGACGAAAAACCTGAATTTCTGGGAGAAAAAACCCGTATAAGACTGGCTAACTCACCTTTAATTGAAAGAGACCAGATAATGGTTCCTCACGTCATGGATGGGAATCGAACCCAGGTCTTTCTGACTAAAGGGCTTCGTCTACTGAAGCTCACCTGTATAATAATAATAATATATACTTGGTCAATTATTATTATTAATACCAGATCTCCATTGAGTCAAACATCATGCTGTCACTCACACACACACACACACACACACACACACACACATGCGCGCACGTGACTAATGAAATTGTGCTTTAAACGCATTCTCAGACAGTGCATTCCACTCACTCACCATTCTCCATACAAAGAATTTGATCCTCCTCATTATACAGTCTGTAAGGATGGCCTCCTGTTCTAACCTTCCCATTCTATGAAAAATATCTTCAACATTAACCTGATAACTACCTCTGACCAATATGTATGTTTCAATCATATTGCCTTTCCTCCTCCTTTTCATGAGGCTTTGCAAATTGTATTCTTGCAATGTGTCTTCATAATCCTACATTGCAAAGATCAATTACCTTCATCTTGGTAGTTGTATCAATGGTGAATTTTTGTGTACCATTTCTGGTATATTCTCATCAATGAAAACTGGTGAACAAATCTGTGTGCAATAATCATAAGTCCTGATCAAGGCATTGTACAGTGAAACCATAGCCTCTTTATTTCTGCATGTCAAGGTCCATCACATTGTTGCCACAATCTGATGTGATGACTTCAGACCTGTGCAGTGTAATCCTGAATTTCAGATTCTTGTCAATCACCACTCTTTGAGTTTCTTATTCGGCTGAGAAACGATATGGGATGTAATATTCCTTAACTTAAACCACTCTGAAATATCTCATCTCCTCTACCTCCTTTAAAGTTTTCCCACCAAGTATATACTTTGCATCCCATCATTGCTTACATATCTGTTTCAAGTCTTCCTGTGACTCCACAACACTTCCTGTGACTGCTTAACTCCTTATTGTATTCCCGATTTTACATCATCTACAAAAGTTGCATATCACCAGTTAAACTCACCCCAAGATCATTATTACATAAGTTAAACAATACTGGTCCAAACAGACCCTGAGCCACATCACTAGTGACTCTCCTCTTTTGAGATACTGCTCCTCCATAAACAACTTTTTGATACCTATCTGACAACCAGTCACCAATCCAACTCACTAGTCTGTTATCCAATCCCATTCATTTCAGTTTATTTAACAGCTTTGTCAGATGACAGTCTATCAAAAGCTTTTATCAAAATATAAGTATACCACTGTATATGCATCTCCGTTGTCCAACACATTTGTCACCTTGTTATAGTACTTAAATAATTTGGTAAAACATGATTTCCCTTTAACAAATCCATGCTGACAATCACAGAGAATGCTGCTGTTATCAGCCCGAAATTTGTCATACTTTCTTATTTCTGTATATTAGAAAATGGTAAATTATTATTATTATTTTATTGATTATTATTATTTTTTTTTTTGTGTACTAAAGAGATTAAGATCCATCCGTTTATTCATTAGACATGATGTCCAATGAATCTGAAGATCTCTGAAGATCAGTAGACTGTCAGTGTTCTTCAGATCTTCAGAGATCTGAAGAACAACTCATTAACAGTCTACCCTTCCTATTTTTCCAAGAACTCTATCCTCTATTACCATTCTGTAAAGTCCTCCTTCCATCCTTTCAATGTGTCCAAAGTATAAAGTATTTCAACTTTCTTCTATCAATATCCTTAAGCAGCCTTAAAGGCTGCTTAAGGATATTGATTCTAATTCTAACATCCATTCATTTATGTATCAAGTCTCACATCCATAAGTTGCTGTTGGAAAAACATCTGCATTCAAAATCCTCAACTTTGTTCCATGGAGATAGATCCATCCTTCCAGATTTTAGACAAGTTTCTGACTGTTGTTTTAGCCATTCTAATCTTCTTCTGCCGTCTTCTGAACAACAATTCTTCACATTAATAATGGATCCCTGGTACTCAAACTTACTGACTTCCTTAATTCTTTCTCCATTAAGGTACACTTGTTTCTCAGTAGCTTCCCTGTCTGCATTTCCTTTGAGAAGCATAATCTTGGTCTTGCTAGGATTGAGCTGAAGTCTGTTCTTTCTGATTTCATTAACTTTGTCAAGAATTTGTCCTAGTTTGTCATTACAAAGGAGTTGTATCATCAGCATACCTCAGATTGCAGATCAATCTATCCTAATTCCTGTCTTGAGCTCATCCAGTGTGACATGCATGATGTCTTCAGCATAGATACTAAACAGATGAGGAGAAAGTAAGCAACCCTGGCTAACTCCCTTGCTGGCCTGAAGCCAACTAGTTCAACCTGATAGTGTATTGAGGAAAATCCATTCTTTTCACTACTTCTCACAGTTTCATATACTGAGCACAATCAAAAGCTTTAGAGTAGTTTATGAGAAATATTACTATAGGGAGTTGAAATTATTTATTCTTTTCTATGATTTGTTTAAGGCAATGTTTCTCACCTTCTTTCATGTGTGCCCCATTTTTTAATATTAGTTTTTGTGGTGCCCCACACCTTCCCCTCTTGCAATTCTTGTGTTGAGAAACTGACAAAACCCATAAAAGTTAACAAAACAAAAAAACTAAGAATCAATTAAAAATTTTAAATATTCATACAAATTTAAATACGTCCTGAAATCTTTCGAAAATTGTATAGATCTCTCATCACTGTACAGACTGATAAATCATATCGGTCTTTCGGAAAAATTTGTGATTTCATCACGGGAAGCTTGAATGTTCTGAAAATGTTTCTGCAAGTATAAATAAGGCTTGAAATGGCAAGATGGCAGTAACACTGCAACAGTGACCAAAAGAAGTCAATGGTCAGTGTTACTTTACTCCTATTTGCAATGACTGTGATACGCAGTATAAAAACAATCTTTTCTAAGTAAGCCAAGGTTGCTTACTTTCTCCTCACCTGTTTAGTATCTATGCTGAAGACATCATGAAGACAATAGTGTAGAAAATGGATAAATTTTTAATTGGACGTAAGCGGGCATCTGACGACTGTAGAGCGTTGATGTCAACAAATTCAGGTTCACAGAATATCACTCCAAAAGTAAAATCAAGAAAGTATGCAGCAGAATATTTAGATTTTGGTTTTACAAAGAACTGAATTAAATGATGAAGAAAGACCACTGTGTGTTATTTGTTCGAAAATTTTGATGGTTGATAGCATGAAACCAAATCAACTTAAAAGACATTTGGAAACTCTTCATAAGGAGTATATTAACAAACCTTGAGAGGTCTTTGCTGCCAAACTGAAATGTTTTGTAAAGCAAAAATCTAGCATTAAAAAGCTTTGTCTGTAAATGGAAAAGCTTTACTAGCTTCTTATAAAATTGCATATAAAATTGCTAGGTGCAAAAAAGTCCCTCACTACCAGAGAAGACCTAATTCTGCTAGCTGCGATTGATCTTGTGGAAACTATGTTTGGAAAAAGTTTTACTAAACAACTACGGTGCATACCTCTATCAAATGATGCTGTTGCTCAGCGAATAACCATAGTGAATTATATAAAAATGAGACCTTTAAAATCAAGACTGTTTTTTTCTAAACTTTCCAAACACATGCTGGAGCAGAACATTCAGCGTTACTATTTTACTATGAGACAAGATGGTTATTACAAGGAAAATGTTAATGCTTTTGTAAAAAAACGAGTTATAGAACAAAAAGATTAAAAAAATTAGAATTAAAAAAAAATTTTTTTTAATTTTTTATGTTGAGCCCATACACAAGAGGTTGGTAGATCAGCCTATAGTACAGGAGTGGCCAACTACAAGTCCTTTTGGAGACAAAATTCGGTAAGACTTAGAAGAGCCGCAACCTTTGACCGATTTGATGGTACGGAAGTAAGTGAGTGTGTGCATGGCAAGTTGTAATGAGCTTGTAAGAACTGCTTTCACTAAGTAAACACCTAATTTTTAGGTGCTTACTGAGAAAATGAATACAAAAAAGGCTTCTATTACTGAATAAGTAACTAAAATTTTTGTGTTTTAATTTTAAAATTATTCTAATTGTTCAAAGTAAACTTTATTTAATGTATTTCGAATTAAACTTTTTTATTGCAGTAATTTTTATTAATCCTGTTTTTTTTTCTCTCTCTTCTCTCCTTTTTATTTTGTTGTTGTTGTTGTTGTCTTCTCTTCTCTTTTTGTTTATTTTTTCCTGGTAGATCGTGAAGAGCCATGTGATGCGTGGACACGAGCTGCATGAGGCTCGCAAGCCACGTTGTGGCCATCCCTGCTGTAGTACATTAGTACCGTGTATGGATTGAAAAAGAAGGTACTTGTTCACATTGGATTTGAGTGACTATATATTGTATTCCTTAGGGAACACATCAAGGGGAAGACTGTTCCATAGTATAGCAGTTGCAGGGATGAAGGAGGAGGAGAAGAAACTTGTTCTGTGGGTTTCAAGGTGCACTGTGTAGAAATGTTGAGCAGCAGCTGCACATGTTCCAAACTATTATTCCTATAATATACCTTATTATTATGGCTATAGGCTAGTAGGTGCCCTGTTCATCACCTGGACATCAACTATCCAAACGTCACCATCTCTTTTAATCACGAAGTCTGGCTTATGCAAACCTGCAGAGGTCCTATAAGTGGTGTTCCACTGCAGTCTCCCAACCTTTGTTCTTAAAGCAATTGTTCAGAATGGAGACCACGGCGTCTTGCCTCCACACGTGTGGACCCCATGGGTGTGGAAGCAACACTGGACTATATGAGACAATGTCTCACTGTAGTGGCAGCCAGCCCTACCGTTTGAGTTGTCACTACCCCATCGAGCTGAGTGGGCAGGGCATTGATCCTCATCCTGATAAGGTCAATATACTTGAACCCAGGGAGGAGTCTGGTGCCATCCCTTACCAAAGCATGCTGGGGAGGCAACAGATATGACTCTTTTAAAGGAGCACCATCTATAGAACAGTGCAGCAGAGATGCCCATCTCTTGTGTTCTGCAGGTGCTGACTTAATTAAGGTACCTTGATAATGGAACCAGCCTTTAGCCTGCCTAAAGTCTTCTTGTATTAAATCTGGTAGATTCACATCCATCATATTCCATTTTGATATCTGCCTGCCAACCATCCATTTATCCAGTCTAGACTTTATATTAAAAACCCATATTCTCTAATTAATGCAACAGTCTTTCATGAGGTATCCTATCAAATACTTTCGTAAAATCTAACAGTATCATAGTATATTCATTCCCTTTATCCTACTCAGCAGTAACAATATTATAAAATATAAAATGCTGTTCTTTGCAAAAGATAGCTTGTCTGTCAACCTATTTCTGTACATAAGTTCTTACCAACTTCTCTAAAATGTTCACCACTGCCACTCCAGATATCCTGGTAGGTTAGTAGTTAGACATATCAGTTTTTACACCCTCCTTGTACAGTGGAACTGTCATGCATTCTTTCCATGCCTATCATATTTTTCCTGAGCTGATACTCAAGTTACAAACATGTCAAGAGATAAGCCATTTCAGCTGATTGTTCCTTTGGTGCATGTGTTGATATCTCATCTGATCCTATTACTGAATTGATATCCAAGTTATTCAACAGCTTTTGAACCTAATTTTTATGTACCTCTTCATCCAGTATAGTGATAGCATTGTTCACCATGTTACATACACTTGGCAGATGGATCTAAGCAAAGTGAGTACTCATTATTTGACCAATCTCATCTACTCCTGACAGAAGAGCACTGTCTGCATTCAGTAAAGTTATTCTTCCACATTCTTCCATATTTGCAGCATAGCAATAAAATTCTTTGATTTGGATTTTCATACTCATAATTTTTAGTAAATGACAATCAAGGAAAAGGAGTAGCCATAGTATTCAACACAAAATACGAGGCTAATCTTCTTGAATGGCAGTCAGTCTCAAGTAGAGTAATGTGGGCAAATATGAGAATTGGGAACTGGACAATGAGACTTATTTGTGCCCATGGTCCCACAGAAGGTCCCACTAAGGTAGAAATGGAGGAATTTTTTGAGGCTTTAGAAAAAGCAACTGACACAATGAAAAATGAAAAGTTGGTCCTTGTTGGGGATCTAAATAGCAGAGTAGGAAATGATTGTGAGACATACAAAAATATTTTGGGAAAATTTGGAGAAAAGAGAAAAGCTAATAATAATGGCAAATATCTGTTGGATTTCTGCTCAGGACATGGACTGGTTATTACTAACACCATGTTCCAACATAAAAATGTACACAAATTCACATGGAGAGAAGAGGCTAGGAATAAGAAAAGTCTCATTGACTATATTGTTGTTGATAGTGATGTTTTCTCCCTGGTGCAGGACACAAGAGTGTACAGAGGATTTGAAATTGGAAGTGATCACTATCTAGTCTTGAGCAAGATAAAACTGAATTTCATATTGAAAAGAATAACGTGTAAGAAAGTTTTAAAGCGAATAAAAGTTGAGCAGCTCTCAGATGTGAACTGTAGGCTAAAATGCACAAAGATTATTGAAGAAAAAATGAAAGATTATTATAATTACAGCTATTTTGCCTGCTTCAGTTTAGGAGTACCCCTGTTTAAATGTCATTGGCTATTTACTCATGGATTCTTAGGGCATTATGAGTGTAGATGTACTAAAAAGTATATGTAGCCTAAGGAATAGAAAATTGCACATACCTTTTTCTGGGTGTTGTGGCTTTTCCTCAGTCTGCGATGTCGAAAACTGCAGAGTGTGTGTGTGTGGGGGGGGGTAGGCAGTTCGGTAGAATAAGTTAGAAAAACCCGGGTTTTTTTCGTAATATATAGAAACATATACTTTTATATAGGGTGGGGAAAAAAGTGAAAGGGTTAATTTTTTAAAATAGGGAGGGGGAAGGGGAAAGGTGGTTGACGGGGTGTGGACCGTTTCGACTATTCGTGGTCATCATCTGAACACATTGAGAAAGTGGAAGCTATGTCAGGTCGGGTGAGTGCTTCTGCTTTAGAGGTGTTTGTGTTGTCTCCTATTGGTCGGGGTTGTGACCTCAATTTTATGTTGTGAAGCTTCCAAACCTCGGAGATTATGTAGGGCCTGTGTACGTTGATAGAGTTCGCGTCACACTTTATAGCTATTATAATAGTTTATAAAGAGGAGTAACATGGGAGTTTTCCCAGAAATAATATACATAAAAATGAAAGAGTTTGAGAACAGGAATCAAACCTTGGAGATTCAGTGGCAAACTCTGGAGAAAACATTGATTGATTCTGCCAGAGAGGCATGTGGTGAGGTTGTCTGCAAGGATAAAAAAGTCAGAACTCCCTGGTGGACACCGGAAGTTAAAGAGGCAGTGAAGGAAAAGAAGAAAGCATATCAAAAGTTCTTATCAACTTTTTTTGGTTGTGCTCTTTTTCAGCTTGTGCTCTTAGAGAATATAGAGACAAATGCAAGAATGCTAAACACTGTGTAAAACTAGCTAAACAAAAGTCATGGGAGGACTTTGGCAAGAATATAGAAAATAAATATCAAGAAGGTGGCAAAATATTCTGGAGGTTGTTGAAGAAGCTTAAGAATGGAGGAAAGAGTGCTGTAAAAGGAGTTAGAGATGATAAAGGTGACATGAAAACTGGAGAAAAAGATATCCTTGAAGTATGGAGTAATTACTTTGAAAAACTGCTAAATGAAACAAGCAGTGATGACAGCACAGTGGTAAGAAACACTGACCAGGCATGCAGTCAGGAATACATATCCATACTTGATGTAGAAAAAGCCACCAAAGGCTTGAAATGTGGAAAGGCAGCTGGAGCAGATGATATTCGACCAGAAATGCTGACGTATGGTGGTATAAGAGTCTTACAGTGGCTGCACTGCTTAGTTCAGAAAGCCTGGACAGAGGGACGAATTCCCGATGATTGAAGTAGAGCTCTCATAGTACCCATATATAAAAAGGGAAATAAAACTGAATGTGAGAATTACAGAGGTATTTCCCTACTGAGTGTTCCTGGCAAGATCTATGCAAGTATAGTTGAGAAACGGTTGAGAAGAATTGTGGAAGAAAAGCTTGGTGAAGAACAAGCTGGATTCAGGCCAAACAGAGGCTGTCAGGATCAGATCTTCACTTTACGACAAATAGTCGAGAAAGCATGGGAATATAACAAAGATCTGTATTTAAGTTTTGTCGATTTGGAAAAGGCATATGATAAGGTGCCAAGAGAGAAGCTATTCAATACGCTGCAGTTATATGGTGTCAATGGGGCATTATATCAAGCAATACTTAGTCTTTATTTGAGTTGTAAGTCAGCAGTTAGAATTGAAGGAATTACAGGAAGATGGTTTAATGTTAAATCTGGTGTGAGACCAGGATGTACATTATGCCCTCTGTTATTCATCATACTATATGGATCACATTATGGAGGAAAGTGATATTAAACATGATATCAAAATTGGAGATGTTAATGTTAGCTCTTTGCTTTATGCAGATAATGTTATACTTCTAAATAAATCCCCTACAAGTCTGCAAGATTCTCTGACTAAATTGAATAGTTGTTGTAATAGATATGGTATGAAGGTCAGCAATAAAAAGACAATGAAAATAGGCAGAACCATTGAATGGAGAACCTGTGGAACAAGTAAAGCATTTCAGCTACTTAGGCACGATTTTTACTGAAGATGGTAAATCAATTATAGAAATAGACAACAGAATCAGCAAAGCTGGTATGGTGGGAAGTCAATTGAATAATTCATATGGAATAAGAGAGAAATTAGTCAGAACACTAAATTAGCTGTATACAAGACAGTGTTCAAACCAGTTTTAACTTATGGATCCGAGAACTGGGTCAGAAGTAAAACACTTGACCAAAGACTAGAGACCGCAGATATGAGAGTCCTGAGAAAGATTATAGGCGTGAACAGATGGCATCAATGGCAATATCATATTAAAAACGAAAATATTAGGAAAGTACTTGATATTGTCAGCATCCAGGAATACGTTAGCAGAGCAAATCTCAGGTGTTATGGTCACCTAAACAGAATGGGCGAGGAAAGATTAGCAAAACAAGTGTTCTCTGCCAGGTTGGCAGCAAAACGACCCAAAGGAAGACCAAAATATAGGTGGATTGATACGGTACAAAGTGCCTTAGATGATAGAAATATAAGATCTGATAATGTTGGAGTCTTGACAAGTAACAGACTGATTTGGAGGAAAATTGTAGATAGGAAGTTAGTAATGATATAATTTTTTCATGTAGTACTATCGTATCCTGTACACCCCCTTGTGGGTACATGGCAGGAATTTGATGATGATAATTTTTATTGCCTACTCTTTTATATTTCATAACTCTTGAAACTCTCACTTTTATTCTCTTGATATTTCTTCCACATCTTTTTATGGATCTCTTGCTTAATAAGTTTACACAACCATTTCACTCCTACTCTTATTTATTCTTCAAACTTCTGAGTCTAACGTAATCTCCAGCTTTGTAGTTCAGAGTATAACCTGTCCTAATTGGAACATCACTATAGTTAGCTGCTTCCTAGGACAGTATGGCATGAATGATCAAATCTGATACTCTTTGAGCTTCAGTTCCTTCTTTCACATGACAGTTGAGAAAGTTGTTTCACAACAGCTTAGTAAATTCTCCTTTCCTAAAATTTCTCTTGTACTCAATCATTGTTGGATAATTAAGTCACCCATAACAATTACTTGCTTAGTTACCCATCCATGTAATTTAGCAGTGCATTCATTGTCCCCAGCAGTTGATCCACTGGGTCTCTAGCAACGTCCCACCATATATTTTATCCTGTGAGTATCAACTTCACCAGATAGCCTCAAACTCACTGTTACATGGGACATTATTATTACCTTCATAAGTTTCTACCCAGACTGGACACAAATCATCATATATCATTAATATTCCCCCCCCCCCCCTTTTTTTTTGTCCTTCCTAAAAATACTGTACCCTTTACACCCGATTCCTGTTACTGCCTCAGACTCTGATAGCCAGGTTTCACTAAATTAACTTTTCACTAACAAAATTAAAATGAATTTTAATTAAAGTTAAAATTTATTTGAACTAAAGTTTAAAAAATTCTTGCAATTTACAAGTTACTAATTTCTTAGTAACTTGTAATAATTTTTATAACTGGAACTATCTTTTAGGAAATTAAAAGAAACTCAAGATAGATGAGAAAATAATAAAAGAATTCAGAAATAATTAAAACATTTAATATAAGTATTCAAAAATTAATATCTTTACAGAATAACAGCAAATAAATTAAATTACATAAATATTCTTGAAATTTTTTTAATTAAAATTTTAGGGTTTTTGATTTCATATTCACAAAATTAGAAATAATGGTCTTAACGTCTAATTCCGCACATATATCATTTTCACTAGCTATTAACGCCACACTAACAAGCCTTTTTTGTGACATATTTGTTCTTAAGTAGGTTTTAAACAATTTCAACTTGGAAAAGGAACATTCACCGCTCACTAAACTAACAGGTAAGATTAATAGTATTCTTAAAGCAATTGAAAAGTTAGAGAAAGAAAAATTATTGAACACAATAAAATTAAGAATATAGAAAGGGCTTTTGAATATTTAAATTATCCTTCCGAAAAATATCCCGGAAAGCACATAATTCGTCATATAGTTCTATTGCATTTACGTTTTTATCGTCTCAGTCCTTCAAGAGAATCTCCAAATCGTCACAAATTTTTTGTAAATCTTCATTATTAATTTGTAGTAATCTGTACAAGAAATTGAAATTATCATAATATGTTTTTAGTTGTTCAAAACGTTCTATTAACAAACACATTGTGTATAATTCTAGAAGTGTATAAAACACATTCACTCTAAATTTATCTTCTGGCGATTGTGGCGTTTCGTCATGATGCTCGTAGTCCAATTGTTGTGTCTTCTTTCGTCGCCGAACTTCTGTATCAGATTTAAATTCTTGTTCTCCATCCACCTCTTCACTCAGTTATTTTGCCGTGTTTAGAACTTCTTTAAAATTTGTATCTGATCGATGCTCTTGTAAGAATATTTTTAAGTTTTCGATAGATTCTAAAGCAAGTGTAATGTTCATATTTTTGTCTTGAAGTATTTTACTCACAGGGTTTATTCTGTTAAGTAAATCATACCAACTTATAAGAGAGCAAATAAATTTGTAGTCCTTTATTTTAGCACATAATGTTTGTGCTTCATGCTGAGTTTCTTTATTAAAATTTTCATTATTTAAAATTTCAAAAAGTGCATCATAAATTTCTCCTAACTGATATATTAGAGGGCGTATTGCATTAATTTTACTTTCCCATCGCGTTTCTGATGGCTGTTTCAATGTTAATTTTTTTTACAAACTTTAAAAGGATTGCCCAACGTTTGTAAGAGAATGAAAAGAATTATATATTTCTTGAATAAATGCAAAGAAACTAATTGTATCTGCATTCACTTTGGCTACATCGTTAATGATTAAATTTAGAGTATGAGCAGCACATGGCACGTAAAAAGCTAGAGGATTTTTGTTCAAAAGCAAATTTTGGAGCCCATATTTGCCCCATTGTCATACCCTTGACCTTGCATGTCTTCAATGGGAATATTCCATTTTTCCAGTTGTTCCATTATTGTTGCCCATAAACCACGTCCTGTGGAATCTGATATATCTGAAAAACCAACGTTTTCCCTGATCTTGACAATTCCATTGTCACAGGAAACAAAGCGAATAATAATGGTCATTTGTTCTGTTTTAGTTGCATCAGGTGTGCTGTCTAAAATTATGGAATAATATTTAGATTTTCAAATTGATAATAAAATTGTATCCTTGATTGCGTTACTTAAAGTTTCCAATATTTCATTTTGACTGTCTTTACTCAAATAGCGTACTCTATTGTTGCATTGTAGGGCCCTTTCAACATGATTTTCCATAATGGGATCAAACTTCCCAAACAGTTAGACTAATTTTAAAAAATTGCTGTTATTTCTTTCATATAATTTATCAGATGATCTGCGAAAAGCTAAATTTAGGCTACCAAGGAATTTTATAATTTCAATCAAGCGTTCTAAAACACTCGTCCAATGTTTCTTTTCCATTTCACACATGCTTTGAGTCTGGAAATCAATAGTATTTTTGTTTTTTTAAATTTTTATCAAGTTCCTTCCATTTTAAGAAATTTTTCATGTAAGTTAAACTAGTCTCATGTCTATGTAAAGTTGTACGTACATTTCTCCAGTCATTATAACCTTCTACAAGACTCAGTGGGTGATTCAGTAGGTGCGACAAGTTTGCAACAAAAGCAAAAAACAGAATTTAAAGTTTAATGAGCTATGTTCTTGGCACGAGCTCCCTGTTTTCCATTTTTCTATTATAATACATGTTGCCAGATTTACTACCATATGTATCTCTGGGATATATTATATTTTTATTTTGAACAGGCCCCATTACATTTTTTTTTTTTTTTATAATAAAATTAGTTTAATCCTTTATCCAAGTGTGAGCAAACAAGGTTTGTGCCTGAAAGTATGTTCAGGACTGGGGTAAGGTGGTACAACAAAAACAGGGCAACTCGTTGCAAAGGTGTAGCAAGCTACCAACACTCCTATCTCAGTATCTCCTATAATGCAAAACACATCTCTTTGTGGATATGTCTAATGTTATGCATTAAGGGAAGGGCCACTACCCAGACTAGTTTCAACCTTTATTGAGGTCTCTTCAGTGGGAGCCAGGCCCAAGTGGAGATACCAGGCAGAAGCATTATAGGCCCATTACAATTAAAACAACTCATAATTTTTCAGCAATATTTCCCCATTCACCTGGATCTTCTAATTTTACAAACACTAACAATGTGTTAATTTCGTGGTCAACTACAACAAGATTTAGTTGACTAAATCCTAACTATTTTTCACTTAAATCGTGTTCAATTATCTTGTTCAATAGTTGCAATAATATTTTCATGCAAACTGGATGATGTGCACGGTTCTTCGACTCGGATTTCTGATGTATCAAGTTGGTTATAATCTGCATCAGAATATTTTAATATTTTAACAAATTTATTAATAGCCCCAGTTTGTTTCTTAATATCTGCTTCTTTTGCAGCATAACGCTTACGATTTTGTGCACCGAATAACTTTTTTGAAAATTTTTGATTCCATTTCTATTTTATACCCACAAGAAATTATTACACAACATGACACAGAGACGAAATAATAGTTCGCATTGCGCTACTGTCAGTAGCCTACTGAGATACGTACCATATGACTGGTTAATTAGAACAAATGTTTTGTACAAAAATTCGTTTCTGTGCTTAAAACTGTTTACCGTTTCACTTTAGATAGACTGCAGTAGACCCAGCATTCTGCAGGCAAGCATTTAGCCTGCTCTAGCTGCAAAATTGTAAACAGCCGGCTGATCAAAGAGTCGGCAATATACATTTTTTTTCAGTTTTTATTCGGTGTATATGGCCTCATTTATTTTAATATTGATCATTCTAAGAATTTTTTTGTTTTTATGATAATAAAATTTTGTTTCTTAAAAATTAACTTATGAACTGTTCCCTGGTGGTGACGTTTCCCTCGTAGCTGCGCCCGCATGCTCTGCATGCCCGCTTCCGCCGGCCTTGCTTACATGTATAGTCTGTTTGGTCCAGTTTGGCAAATTTTTCTTTTTTGTTCACAGATGCACTCATAAAGTCTGAACCAAAAGCATAAATTTCAATCCCTTCACCAGATTCATGATCATGCTCATTGATATATGATGCATATTTGTATATCATAGTGGAACTCTCTCTCTCTCTCTCTCTCTCTCTCTCTCTCTCTCTCTCTCTCACACTCTCCCCCCCCCCCCCCATGATGATCAAGTTTCCCTGAATGTCTGCATTAGGTTGCAACATAGTTAATAATTTCTCCAGGCTTCTGATGCCAAATCCATTCAAGTGTAGGCCCTTCCTCCTATACAAATCTTCTACCATCAAACTTACTCCACACATTCATTTCTTCTACATAGCCTGCCCATTTGCTATCATAACCATCTTTCTTAACTCAGTTTTGCTGTATCTTAGCTGTCAGTTTTTATTTTCTCATTTTTCTTTCTTGCTTTTTCCAACAATCCTTTCACATTCTCTCTCACACACACACTATATTTATTACTACTTAAATGCAGTTGCAGCAGTTAGAATAGGTGATGATTTGGGGAAATGGTTTAAACAAGCAGAGGTACGATACAGGGAGACCCAATATCACCAAGCATTTTCATCGCACATTTAGAAAGAGCAATGGATAAAATGAAAGAAGATGCCGAAGGAATATCTGTACACGGAATGAGAATTAACAATCTGAGATTTGCAGATGACATTGTTATTATTGAAGAAGACAAAAGAGAACTACAAAACACTGAAACTGTTAAATGAGGAAGGGAAGAGATTTGGACTTGTTATGAACTTTGAAAAAACAAAGACAATGGTATTTGGTGAGAAGAACATGAAACAAAAGATACAAGTGGATGGAACTGATATAGAAAATGTAGAACAATTCACATATTTGGGAAGTAAACTGATATATGACTTGGACTGTAAAAAAGAAATAAAGATTAGGATTGCAAAGGGAAGAACAAATCTGAAGGCCATGGATAATATCTGGAAAAGTAAAGTGATCAGTCTGCAAACAAAACTAAGAGTATTAGGAAATATGCATCTTCAGCGGTGTACTGTATGGATCTGGAACGTGGGTAATAAATAAGGAATCAAGAAAAAGAATTTTGTCATTTGAAAGAACAGGAAGATTTTAAGAATAGGATGGGTACAGAAAATCACCAATGAAGAGCTCTATCAGAAGATACAACCAAAACAGAATCTAATGCAGAAGATTATAAAACCTGCAATTATTTCGACACATCTGTAGAATGAGTGAGGACCGGAAGATAAAGACATTTATGTTTGGTATTTTGGATGGTTCAAACAGAAGAGGTAGACCATACAGAGAATGGATAGACGATATAAAAGACTGGTGTGGAATGGGTGTACAAAAACTGCGACACTGTGCACTGGACAAAGAATGGTGGAAGAAGATAGTGAAACAGGCATCAGACATCAACGGGCAGTGAGCCCATGATTCATGATGATGATGAAATCATTAGTTCCTGCAAGTGCTACTATCTCCTTTACTTTTCTTTTCTCTTTCTCAGTTACATTTGCCAATCTTTAATTTTTGTTCCTAGAAGCTCAAATGTCATGATTGAATCATTATAACATATTATAGGAATGTGCAAAAGAGCTGACAGTGTCCTTGACTTGGTTATTTAAGAGAAGTCTGGTAGCAGGAATAATCCCAGAAGAGTGGATGGAAGAAAAAATAGTACTATTGCATAGGGTAGAATCCAGGAGTAGTTCAAACTAGAGGCCCCAGCTGCTCTAACACCTTCACCACTAATGTGATTAGTGGCGAAGGTGTTAGAGCAGCTGCTTAGGAGCTGGTGAGAATTCCATCTCATCAGCCTAGATCCGGGGTCGGCAACCTTTTGAGTCGGAAGAGTCAAAAATTACAATTTACAAAATTTCAAAGTTTTTAAAGAGCCACAAAATTTTTTCTTGCCAACAATAAATAGTACTCGCATAAATAAAGTTTTTTGATAAAAAAAAACTAATCTATTTATTCATAAGAAAAAATATCTATTTATTCATATATAAGTAGTGTTTTTCACAACAAATTAGATAATATATATATGGCATTATTAGATAATTACTTATTATTTAAGTGAAAAATTAAAACAATTAAACATTTACTTACAACACTAACTTGTACTTCAAAAACAAACAATTGAGCAAACAAATTCAATGGGAGCGATGGCTTTGCATGGTTATTCAAGTAGAAAATTTAAACTTTACTAAACAATGTAACTTGTACTTAAAATAAAAAAAACAATAACATACATTTGAGCAAACAAATTCAATGGGAGCGTTGGCTTTGCATGGTTTTAGAAAGTTTGGATAAATTTGGCTCATAACTTGTTGTTTTAAGTTTCAAACACGACTCTAAATTTTCATTTGTTAGTTGGCTTCTTACTTTACTTTTAATTATATTCATGCAAGAGAACGCTTGCTCGCACGAATATGTCGATCCGAAGATAGTCAGCACTCCAAATGCCAACTTCTTCACCTCACTGTAGCAATCTGGAAGACTATTCCATGCGTCAAATATAAGTGCCTCAACTCGCGGCATTTCTTTTAAAGCTGTCCACTTTTGTTGCGTTACGTACATACATTTCTGGACCTCCAACTCTTCCAACTTGCTTTTCAACTCTGTAAATTTTCCACTCCACAAAGCTTTACTTTTTAAATCGATCAATTGCATTTCTAGAGATCCAGTATCAATTCCAAATGGCTCAATGTGGATTTCGTTACTATTTGTGTTGAGAGGATTTACTATGAATGCTAGAGTGGTTTTGTTGGTTTTGAATTGCTCAAATCTGTCAGCAAATTCATCTTTAATTTTTTTTATAACTGTGCTGAAGCAATTCGTGTCAACAGTTGCACTGGTTTTATCGCGATATTGCTTTAGAAATTGAAAATGAAGTAATTTACCGCTCTGAATATCTTCTGCAAAAAGAATTAATTTTTCTTCAAAACAAACCAATTCTTCTACCAAAACATAGGCTGGGTTTCCCTTTCCTTGCAGTTTTAGATTCAGCTCATTTAATTTCGCTGTGATATCCACCATAAAGTAAAATTTTTGCAACCATTTGTCGTTCTCTAATTCAGGGTGATTAATGCCTTTTTCATTTAGGAATGTATTTATTTCATTCAAGCACAAAGCAAAACATTTCAACACCTTACCTTTGGAAAGCCATCGCACTTTATTGTGAAGAAGGAGGTCGGAATACTGAGTCTCCATTTCATTTAAGAATTCTTTAAACTGACGATGGTAGAGTGCTTTTGACAAGATGATGTTAACAATCTTGATTACCAAATTCATGACCTCAACAATTTCAGCCGGAAATGTTTGGGCACAAAGCGCTTCTTGGTGTATTATGCAGTGAAACGTAAGAATTTCGTGGTTTATTTTACTCTGCAGAATCGTTGTTGCCCCTTTATTTTTTCCTGTCATACTTCTGGCTCCATCAGTTGCTATTGAAACGATTTTATTTAAATCGATCTTATTGTCTTCAAGGCATTTTTGCACGGCATTTGCTATATCTTCCCCTCTAGTTTGTCCCGAGAGCGGTAGCAATCCTAGAAGTTCTTCTTTTGGACCTTGGGAAGACATATACCTGACAAAAAGGGCAACTTGTGCCATGTCTTTTATGTCGCAAGAGTCATCTATAGCAAGTGATAAGGCAGAAGAAGGTTGAATATCTTCCACCTGCAAATATGTTACATTTGAAGACATTTTAGCTATTCTATCTTGTACTGTTTTAACGGATAGTGGCAAATCTTTGATTTTTTTTCAAGATTTCTGGTTTGTTTTTGAAATCACAAAACAGTTCTTCAGATGCACGTATGAAGCAATCTTTGACATACTCACCATCTGTGAATGGGTTGCCTTTTTTTGCAATTTCTAGTGATACCGCAAAGCTTGCCAGATTAACATTACTTGTAGATTGCGTCCAGTTACTTAACATGGAACTTGATTGCTGTTTTTGTCTTTGGATCTCGTCGACAGCTTTTTTTCATTCTTCGCCGGCTGGATATTTACTAGCAAACTGAGTATGTTTTTTAGTGAAGTGTCTCTCTAAATTTGATTTCTTATTGTGTGCGAGTTTTTCGTGGCAAATGAGACAAGTCAGAAGGCCATCTGAGTTGCATATGAAAGCGAACGACTCCGTCCAATCCCGATTGAATTCTCGATGCTCTTCTTCAGTTCTTCTCTTTTTTTTTGTAGATGCCATGCTTGCAGTGAAGCTGTAATAAAGAATTTTTAAAATTATTATTTAGGTATCCAAAACAGCAGATGACAAGTTTTGCAATTATTTACTATGTCAATATACCTAAGTAAATACATACGAGAAGCTGGGCATAATGAAATATAATTTATCAAAAAACATTTTACAACGATATTTCCCAATTAAAAATACCTACCTAAATAAAATAAATAATTCTCTAATAATTTAATTATTAAAATAAATAATTTAGACACGAAACACTGTTTGTCTCACTCTCTCACGTACTGATTGACTATAAGTACATAGTTTCGTCGCATCTGTGGTCGCCTCCCGTGTGCGGTGATCGCCGACTGGTACGAACGGACTTGTCAGAACGTGTTTATCACGGCGCAGTCTGCACATTTTAGTTTTTTTTTTAATTTTGGCAAATATTAGATACTTAGTTTACGAGTAAAGGTGTTATGCCCAGCTATGCCGAAATCGATGAAAATTGCCAAACATATAAACAATCTAAAACTGCAAATACCTACCTACTTTGATCCTCAGAGTTCGAAAATAGGTTTATTAAATAACAATTTATAGGTACTTACACTTATAATTATTATTTTAACGCTAATTTTTAAATAATAAAAGCTATAAAATAGATAAATAATAAAATAGGTAATTTATTAAATATATATTTTAATAAAAACACTTTCGTGGTAATATCCAACAGTAGTACTTTGTTTCTTTTTTGACAGTTCTTATTGACTTCAAAAAAGTAGTTAGGTATCTTATTTGGAAAAAAATATGTATAATATGTATTTTAAAAATATAATACTTTTTTATTATTATTATATATGTATGTACATACATAACTTTGAGAAGATAATTTGCTTCTAACTCTTTTACTTGAAACAACAAACTATACGTCACAGCCAAAGCACTGGTGAAGACGCCAAATTGTCTTGCGTCGAAAGCGAATTAAAACCTACATAGAAACATCCGACGACGGCGTCATTCGAGAGCTTCCGACGGACTGACGACAGTGATGATGCGTGTCACGGGGGAGGGGTGCGGTGAAAAGCGAGTACAAGTGGCTGAGAGATAGAATCGGTGCCTAATCCTCGTTAATCGATTCAGAACGATTTTTAAATTTTTTTTTTTTTTGATAAAATAAATAATATTTGCGTATGGAACTAAAGAGCCGCAGCTTCACATCCAAAGAGCCGCATGTGGCTTGCGAGCCGCAGGTTGCCGACCCCTGGCCTAGATTGATTAGCATCGTGGGTTTATTATTGGGAAGTCATGCTTTAGTAACTAGGCTACATTTTATATTTTATAATAAGGTGATTAGGGTATTGGGCAGAGGAGATGCTTATACCTTGATTTATCTGCATTTTGCTAAAGCATTTGATCAAGTATCACATGATAAACTGCTGTGGAAATTGAGCAGGATGATGGAGAGTCATTTTGTAGCCTAGTTTCAGGTACAATTGACTTGATAGCAGGTTGGATATGGAAGTGCAGTGTTCTGAAAAAGGAATCTGATGAGTTGATTATGACAGGGCTCTGTTCTTGGACAACTGTTATTTAACTTATATAACTTATATATCAGTGATATAGTTCACAGTGAAAACAGATGTTCAGTTGTTTGCTGATGATGCTAAATTAGGAAGAGTAATGCCAAGAAGTTCTGCTGTTGTTACAAGCAGATTTGAATGGCTTGGTACTTTGTGGTGAAGAATGGGGATGTCATTTCAATATTTCTAAGTTATGCATTTTGCCCAGAGAAGATGGAATGAGGTTTCCAAAATTGGAGAAACTTTGTTTAAGGAACTGCTGGAAGGAAGAGAACTGGGGATCTTGGTGGATAGGGAGCTAAAGTTCATGGGACACATCATGAAAGTTGTAAGCATTACTCAGAAAATTGCTGCTATAATGTGAAGAACACTGATGTGTACAGATAAGATGATAGTTCCACTGTATAAGGCACCAGTCAGGCCTCATTTGGATTTTTGTGCACAGATCTGATCACCTAGCTATATTAGCAATAAGGAAACACTGGAAAGAGTGCAGATATGAATAACTAAATCTCTCTCATGACTGTACATATTGAGTATGAGGACAAATTGAGGGAATATGGTCTTCAGAGCTTGGAAGATACAAATTGGTGAGAGGATCCTGTCAAATAGATACAGGAAAATTATGAGTTAGTTATTGTGATCTGTTAGTGCTTTACTTTTCACAATGAGCTTCAGACTTAATGGAGGCTTGGAAGTAACACTATCTTTTACAGTTATCATACAGAGATTTCCTGTATCAAGAAACTTTCTTGTTTTATTTATACTCCTCTTATTTTCTATTGTCTCTCTAATCATTTTTGTATGAAAATAACTTATATCCTCTCTTTTTTTTTTTTCTTTTTAATTTCTGAATAAATTTTCAACACTCCTTATTATGTTTCAAATATTTTTGAAAATTTCAGTATTCTCTATTAGGTTAATTTGTTTAAATGTCTTTTCTAAATTTACTTGAAATGCCTTTCTTTTTTGTTATTTTCATGTGGATATCTCAAGGTTCATTTATTTTGTGGTTTCTTTTTACAAATTGTGTTAATATTTTTAGATTTCTTTCCTCTGCAAATTTCACTAATATTTCTTCCTTTTTATTTCCAATTACAGTGTTTATGTGCACGTGTGTGCATGCATGCATGTGCAAGATTATTTCCAATAGATCATTGTTTAGATTTTTTTTTTAACATTTGCATTAAAATCTTACAATAAAAATATCAAAATAAATTTGTGTGTGTGTGCATGCACCTGTAAATCTCCCACATGGTAGTTATTTATGACCAGTGTGTTATAGTTACTCATGTATGGTAACCTGTGACACACTGGTCATATATAACTCCTTTGATTTAAAGGAATGGTGGTAGCAAGTTCTTTAGAATCACATCCATGAAAATACCAACACAGAGTATAAGGAGGCAGATGCATAGAAAGATCCATGAGAATGGAATTGGACAAAGGAAATGGTTTACACTATGATACTACTGCACTTCACAGATTTGGCAGAATACCACATGGAAAACTATTACATAAATAATAGTTTTCCACATGGATAGGGAATGGGGTGTCTAACAGACTGACATCAGAGAGCGGTGTATGGTGGAGTGGAAGCAAGGTGAATGAGAGTGACTAGTGGAGTAGCCCAGGACTCTGCACTAGGGTGGCTGCGCTTTAATTAATATGTATATTAGTGATATAGGGAAAGATTTGGGGGGGGGGAGATATTCAGTTGTTTGCTAATGATGCAAAACTGTGGAGGCCAACAGTTGATAAAAGTGATATTGATATCCTGCAGAACAGTTAATGAATCATATCCATATTTTGCTATAGGTGTTGTTTATGTTAGATTTCAGAAATAGTTGAGTTTTCAAGATATCCCTGCTACCTCTATATCTTTCATTTGAAAAGCATAAAGATAAAGATCCCTTGGAAAATTGTGGTAAATCGCTCATTCAGGAGAATTTATTGTCCTGCAAAATTAAGGTTACCTTTTTGAAAGTTTTTTTTTTTTTTTTTTAAGCTTGTTTATTATTATGTTTACATGGAAATGCTTCTGCATTTTTGATCAGCAATTTTAAGTTTCATCAATCTCATTTCATTACTTAATTTGTGAAATAATCTCCATTCTGAAAATTTTGAAAGTAAAGAAATAGAATAGGTAGGTAATATTTTTGTCCTATTGTTGATCTTGAATAGGTTTCAGTTTCTTCAAATGCTCTTTTTTTTTTTTTTTTTTTTTTGAATTCATAGGCTATTTTAAAGAAATTACTTTTTTTTTTCTTTTTTTTAAATAGTAATTCTTACTCAAGGATAAAAGCTTATGACCTTAGTATCTTGCTTGGTCAAAAGATGGATTATGCCAGGGATAAACCCTGTTTTAAAGTCCAAAAGCTCAGAAGTCCACCGTAATATGCAGTGAATGACCAGAGAGAAAGCCAGCCATCCAATTAAAGAGTGTATATTGGATGTACCCAATTATAGAGGGGCTTCTTCAACTAAATTTGGAAATTGCATTATTAGTCTGGTCAGCAGTATGATCAATTTATTGTTTTGGGGATGTGAGGTTATGTCCAGTTATGTCTCTCTTTCTTTATAGGGCGTTTTCAGTTTTATCCAAGTCTCATACACATAAAAAATATTCCTTTCTTTGCTTTTCATCATTTGTGATTTCAAATGGCATGCATATCGTTATTACGAGATCATATAACATGCCTACATGTAAATTTCTCATCTTTTAAAGTAATTTTTCTATTTTTATTTTGTTAACCCATATGAATTTTCATGGCCTTTTCTTCTACTAGCCTAGAAACTCAGTGTTGATCTACTTTTACATGCAGACATAGATTAGATTAGGCATGTAAAAATCAAATCAAATCATCTAAAATTAGTTTTATAGAAAATATTATTTTTTTTCTTCAATTTTTTCAATATTTTTTCAATTTTAAGTAAAATATTGGAAGTGATAGGTGCAACAGTTAGAATTTTATAATGACAACAGGTATTATATTTCTAATTACCTTTATAGAGATGGAGTACTGTGAAGAATTCACAGTACTCCATCCGTTAATGAAGAAATCATTCTAAATACACCATCATCAAAAACCAAAAATTCAAAAACATTACATCATCGACAATCTCATGGTGTGACATTGAGGTTTACCCTCTTATAAAATTCTAACTTGTGCTAAAGCATGCAATTTATGATTGTGATGAAAATAATATAACACTGCCTTTCTTAGATGTCCA